>NW_026869209.1:0-116823 GCF_020745735.1 Hemiscyllium ocellatum | reverse complement strand
TTCTATGCAGCGTTTCCAAAGCTGTGCTGAGTATCCCTAATCAACTCTTGTCATTGCAAATGCTTGAAACACCTGTCCCGCAGAATCGCTTCCAGCAATGTCTGCATCGCTGACATCAAACTAATTGGTGTTGATGTCCCTGACTTTCCCTTGCAGCCTTTCCTAAGTACTGGCACAACCTTAGCCACCCTCCAGGCTTCCAGCTCATCACACCATGGCAACCAGTGATAGAAAAATCTCTTTATGGGACCTCACACAATTTTTCTTGAGCTTTCCGCATTATCCTGAGATATACTTGATTAGTTCCCAAGGATTTGTCCATCTTATATGCATTTTAGAACGTTCAGTACCGCCTGTTCTTTAAGTGGTGTCTTTTGAAGACGTCACTGTTCCTTATTCCCTGAATTCCCCAGTATTTCTCCAAGTTAAGTTCAATGTGAAATTTTTGTTCAGGATTTCACCCATCTTCTGTGTTTCCACAATTGAATGGCCCCATTCGTCGTCAAGGGGCTATATTCAGCCCTAGTTAAACTCCTGAAGAATATACTTGAAGAATCTCTTTGGATTTTTCCACAGCCTGATCTGCCAATGCTTTTTGTGTTCCCCTTTGAGCCCTCTGATTTCCCTCTTAAGTGAATTACTCCACCCGCTATGTTCTTCAATGGATTCCCTGAATCCAGCTGGCTATATGTGACAAGTGCCCCCTTTTTGATGACCAGAGCGTCAGTGCCCCCAATCATCAGTGTATCCCACTTGTGTCAGCATTGTCCTTCACACTAACAGAAATATGGTGTCCCTGAACTCTCATTTTTATCGCTCGTTTGAAAGCTCCCCTCCTGCCTGCAAATAGCCTCCACAATCAATTGCCAAAAGCTCTTCACTAATACTTTCTGGATTGCGGCAAGACGAATTTTGATCTTTAACTTCTGCACCAGGCTTGTGCTTTTCCATCGCTATTTTCAAACTAATACAATTGTGCTCACTTTGCCAAAGTGTTGCCCCACTAATGCCTCAGTCCCTTCCCTACCTTGTTCCCCAAGGGGAGGTCAGGTTTTACCCCTTCCTGCAGTCCAACCATTTACATTCTGACTGAGACAATTTTTCTTGTACATGCCTAACAAATTTCACCCATTCAAGCTCTGAGCACTCTGGCAGTCCCAGACTGGGTTTGGAAAGTTAAAATCCCTGACCATTCCAACCCTATCATTCTTATAGATACCTGAGATCTCCAGACATATTTGCTGCTCAAAATCTCGCTGACTGTTGGGGCCTGTAGTACAGTCAGATCAAACTGATGGCCCATTCCCATTTCTCAATTGCACTATTATAGCGTCAATGGGCGTGCCACAGGAATATCCTTTCTAAGTGCTGCAGTGATGTTTCACTGATCAAAAACTCCACCCCGTCCTCTCTCACCTCCTGTTCTATCCTCCGTATGGAATCTGTACCCTGGAACATTGAGCTCCCAGTCCTGTCCCACTCTCAACTGTGTTTCTGCCATATCTATGGTATTCCAGTCCCATGTTCTCATCCATGTGCCGACTTCATTTGCCTTAATTGTTAAGTCTTTTATTTTGAAATAAATGCACTTTAATCAATCAGTGTTCCCTCAATGTCTGCACAGATCCCTGTGGTACACCCGTTGGTGAACGAATTTCAATCGTAAAACAGCCCTCAAACTAGTTGTGGATCCTGTTTGCCAAATCGCCTTGGATCCCATTGGTCTTTTGGACCAGACTTCGATGTGGGACCTCGTCAAACGATGGAATGAACTTCATGTAACCCATATCATCTGCACAGCCCTCATCAAAATCCCAAACGTAATTTCAAATAAAAATCTCAGCTGAATTTGGGAAAGGATCTTACTCTTGCAAATCAATTACGAGTATCCCTAATCGATCTCTGCCTTTCCAAATTTTGATTTATTCTGTTCCTCAGACTTGTTCCAAAAAATTTCCCTCCCCCTGCTGTCAGACTATCTGGTCTGTAATTACCTGGCCTATCCCTGCTGCCCTTCTTGAACAAAGGAACCATATTAGCGATCTTCCAGTCATTCAGCACTTCACCTGTGGCCAGCAAAGTATTAAATGTATCCACCGGGCCACAGAAATCTCCTCCCTTACCTCCCATAGCAGCGTAGGATACATTTCATTGGGCACTGGGGATTTCTCCAACTTTAAGCCTGTGACAGCATTAAATGCCTCCTCCTTATTGATCTTAATATGTTTGAGAAATTCCCCATCCCAACTGAAATCTCCGGCTACAATACCCTGCTCCTGTGTGAATACAGATGGGAAGTATTCATTGAAGACCTCACCAACTTCCTCTGGCTCAATGTACCGATTGTCCTTTTGGTTTCTAACAGGCCCCACACTTTCCCAGTAACTCTCTTATTCTAACTATCCTGCTAAAATACCTTGTGGCTTTTCCTTAACACTATCTACCAAGGATGTTTAATGGCCATTGTTTGTCCTTCATTTTTAAGGAGGCCCCTTGCACACTCTATACTTTTGAATGGCTTCACCTGAGTTTATTGCACTGTATTTTCTTTATCAAACTCACGATATCGCTTGACCAGTATTCGCTGGACTTGCTGCCTTTACTATTTCCTTTTCAGGACCACACTGGCCATGAATTCTCACTGTATCACTTTAACATACTCTCATTTTCCAAATATATTACCAACTGCAGATTGTCCTCCCAGTCTCGCTTTGCCAGATCCTCTCTAATGATAGTGATACTGATAGGAGACTCAGTTGTGAGGAGGACAGACAGGAGGCTGTGTGGCTGCAGAAGAGACCCCAGGATGGTGTGCTGCCTCCCGGGTATCAGGGTCAAGGGTTTCTCAGAGCAGTGACTGAACATTCTGAAGTGACAGTGTAAATACCCAGAGATCATCGTGCACATCGGTCCACATGACACAGTTAGTCAAGAGGATGGGATCCTGTGAAATATATACAGGGAGTGAAGAAAGGAGTTAAAAAGCAGGACCTCAAGGATTGTGATCACCGGATTACTCCAGTGCCACGTGCCAGTGACTATCGACATAGAAGCATAGGCCAGGTGGAGGTGTTGCTGAGGAGCTGGTGGAGGGGTAGAGTTTTCAGTTCTTGGATCATTGGGATCTCTTCTGGGGTAGAGGTACCCTGAACAAGGGTGGACGGGTTTGACTTGATCCAGAAGGGCACCAGTCTCCCTGGGTGGAGATTTGCTTGTCTTACTCTGGATGGTTTAAACTAGTTTGACAGGGGTTTGGACTCTGAGTAAGAGAGGTACCATTAACCAGTCAGGGGAAAATACAGCAGCCAGCGAGAGCAAGTTTCCTTTCCCGGATATCCGGGGCAGTGTATAGGGAGGGAAAAGACTTCTGGTTTAAAGGACATTTATTTTAACACACGAGACCTGACTGGTAAGGCAGACGAGCTCAGAGCATGGATTGGCTCTGGGGACTGGGATATTATAGCCATAACAGAAACATGGCTGAGAGAATGGCAGGACTGGCAGCTCAGTGTTCCAGGACACACAAGCTACAGGCGTTACAGAAGGACAAGTAAGTGAGGAGGGGCAGCTGCCTTATTGATAAGGGCGGACATAACAACCGTGCTTAGAGAGGATACTCTTTTGGGGTGATCAAATTAAGTCATATGGTTAAAAGTTATAAACAAAAAGGGGATGGTCAGTCTGCTGGGATGGTGTTCTGGATCCCCAAATAGCCAGCGGGTACGAGAGGAGCCGATGTGAAGAGAGATTGCAGGTACCTATAGAAATAATAGAATAGTATTGGTTGTAGATTTTAACTTCCCCTGTATTGACTGGACCACCCTGAGTGTAAAAAGCCCGTATGGGGTGACATGTGTCAAATGTGTCCAAGAACGTTTCCTAGATCAATAGAGAGGTCCCCACTCTACTCAGGCAGCTGAAAACGAGACCTCCACTCAGAAAACGAGTTCAGACAAGTGACTGAAGTGTCAATCGGAGAGCACTTTGGGTCAATGACCACAACTGTCCTCGTTTTAACATATTTATGGAAAAAGATCAGGCAGGTCCACAGATTAAGCTCATAAACTGGAGCAGGGCTAATTTTGGGGCTATTTTGCAGGATCGAGCAGAGGTCGATTAGGTAAATTAAAAATCACACAACACCAGGTTATAGTCCAAGAGATTTAATTCAAAGCACCAGCCGTCGAAGTCCAGGTGATCATTCTGAAAGACGAAAACTGAAGCTAAATTGGTTTGTTATTACATTCCATGACACTGCAATCCTGTTGCTATAAATTCTGTGCCTGTTTATTGTGCTCCACAACCACCTGATGAAGGAGCAGCGCTATGAAACCCAGTGCCTCCAAATAAACCTGCTGGACTGTAAGCTGGTGTTGTGTGATTTTTAACGTTGTCCATCCCAGTCCAACACCAGCTCCTCCACATCATGCTTCCATCCGCTGGGTGAGTGTGTTTGAAGGAAAGGGAATGACTGGCAAATGGGAGGCTTTTAAAAGTGTGATCTCAAGGATTTAATACGTCCCTGTTAGAGTGAAGGGAAAAGCTGGCAGGTTTAGGGATCCCTGGCTGATGGGGGATATTGAGGCTCTGTTCAAGAAAAAGAAGGCGGCACATATTGTCTTCAATGTTTCCGTATTTACGAAACCTCTTCCAGTCTTAAAGACACTATCACTCGATGGAGACACAACAATCATCTCAGGTCCCTGCAGCACTCCCGATCTGTATAACCACTGAAAGCCTGTGATTCTCCCGATCCAGTTCTGACGAGACTCACTCTCTGTGTAACATCATCCCATCGCTAACACCCACCCATTCAATGTAAGCCCCTCCTGTATCTCCATCCATTTACTTATCTCCATAACCTTCTCCAGCTCTTACACCCCTACCTGTGTAAACTCACCCTCCCCTACAACCCTTTCCCCTTTGACCAAACTAGAGGAGGTTACTAATCCTTCCTTATCTGTGAAACTGTCTCCAACCAAAATTACTGCCCTACTGGAAAATCTGTCAGACTCTACACCCTTCATAACTAAATAATCTGCAAAAGTAAAACTTCCTATATCTATAATCATCTTCAGTCACAACTACCCTCCACATCTCTGTTTGGTCCTCCATTTTATACAATCCACTTTATCTCTGTCATCTGCTCCATTCACCGAAAATCCTCCCTGTCTGTGTAAACCGCTCCATCCTACTAATACCCTTCTCCCTGTAAACTGCTCCATCCCTCCAAAACTCTCCATCTTCATGAACACATGTAGACCGTACAGCTCTCCATATTTCTGTGACATCCTGTGGCTCTATGTGCACCCTGTGAAACCACCTCCGGTCCCCACAACCCTCCCAGCCTGGGTCGTCTTCTCCAGATCAGACCATTGCTGTCTCTGTTACCTCCGACAATCCTAGTAAACCCTTCCTAATGTATCTATTCATTCAGATACTATCCTATCCAGCCTCCTGAAACCTCTTCCTGCCATTGTAACCCTCTCTATTTAAAGCACAGTACAGGCTTTTCAGCCCTCAGTGTTTTGTCAAGCTTTTATCCTACTATTAGATCAATCTAACTTGCAGGCCATTGAAAGAACAAGAGAATCACAGCACAGGAACAGGCTTTTCAGCCCGCTCTAAGCCTCCGCTGATCCAGACTCTCTGTCTAAACCCGTCCTCTATTTTGTGAGGATCTGCTCCCTGCCCATTCATGCATCTGTCTGCATACATCTTAACTGACGTTATCATTCCTGCCTGTACCTCTTCCGCTGGCAAAGTGTTCCAGGACCCATCACTATCTGCGTAAAGATATTTCCAGGCAGATCTGCCCTAAACATTTCCTCTGTCACTGTGAACTCGTGACCCCGAGTAATTGAGTTTCGCACTCTGGGGAAAAAAAGCTTCTTGCTATCCACCTTGTCTATACATCCCATGATTTTGCAGACCTTAATCAGATCTCCAATCAACCTTCAGCTTTCTAATGAAAATACTCCAAAACTTTTCAATCTCTCCTTATTGCTAGCGCCCTCTATACCAGGCAACATCCTGGTGAACATCCTCTGCACACTCTCCAAAGCATGCACATCCTTTTGGTAATGTGGAGACCAGAACTGTACGTAATATTCTAAACCAAAGTCCTATACAACTGTAACATTACCTCCCAACTGTTGTACTCAACACCCCGTCCAATGAAGGAAAGCATGCCGTATGCCGCGTGACCACTTTACTGACCTGTGTTACCACTTTCAAGGAACAATGGACCTGAATACCCAGATCTCAATTTTCCCCAAGAACTTCCCATTTACTGTATAGTTCACTTTTGAATTGGATCTTCCGAAATGCATCACCTCGCATTTGCCCGGATTGAACTCCATCTGCCATTTCTCTGCCCGCCTCTCCAATCTATCTATATGCTGCTGTATTATCTGACATTCCCCTTCACTGTCTGCTACTCCACCAATCTTAGTGTCATCTGCAAACTTGCTAATCAAGGAACTGTTACCTTCCTCCAAATCATTGATATGTATCAGAAGCAACAGTGGGCCCTACACGGATCCCTGTGTAACACCATTGGTGACAGGTCTCTATTTTGAGAAATAAATTTTACTATCATTCATGTGCCTATCGAAAATTTACTGAAATGTCCCTAGTGTATCCAACTCTACCAACCACACTAGCACTACACTCCACTCATCCAGCATACTCTGTGTAAAGTAGCTACCTCTGACATCTCCCCTCAACCTTCCTACAATTACCTTACGATTTTGCCTCCGAGTTATAGCCATTTTGGCAATGGGAAAAATCTCGGGCCACCCAACCTATGTATGACTCTCATCTTCTCGTACACCACTACCAAGTCACTTCTCATTGTTTTTTTATTCCAAACAGAAAAGCCCTGGCTCCCTCAATCTTTATTCGTTAGACCTGCCCTCTAATCCAGGCAGAATCCCGATAAATCTCCTCTGCACCCTCTCTAAAACTTCCACATTTAACCCTGTAAAATCTTTCTGCAGAATCCTTCAATCTTAACCTCTCCCTAATTTGGTATTTTCCTGCAGTCCCCACTGCACTCTTAAACTGTGAAACCTCTTACAGTCCCTACAATCCTCCTTAGCTCTGGAACCTCTGTAAGCATGTGAGTAGTCGTGTGGTTTAGGCGAGGAGTGTGAAATCCATTGGGGTTTGCCCACATAGGTTCCAATCCTGCGCAACAGGGCAGTGGTGTTGATTGATGCAGGTGTCCGGAGATGTGTTCAGGGTGTGGAGGTGAAAGATTTGAAAGGGACATAAGGAGCAACTTTTTTCACACCAAGGGTGCTGTATGTACGGAATCAACAGCCAGAGGAAGTGGTCGAGGCTAGTAAAATTACAGCATTTAAAAGGCATCTGGATGGGTATATGAATAGGAAGGGTTTAGTGGGATAAGTGCCGGTAAATGGAACTAGAATGGTTATGATGGCTGGTTGGCGTGGACGAATTGGATCGAGGGGTCTGTTTCTCTGCTGTACAACTCTATCACTCTGTGACTCTAATTGTTTTCCACTGTTCATTTACAGCCTGACATTTCAGTCTGTTTCCCCTGTTTATCTTGGTCAGTTCTCCTCTCAGACTCATGTAATTAGCTTTGGTTCTGATGCTCAGGTGTGCATTATGGCCTAAAAAAAAGTTCTGCTTGTGTTTGTGACACATAGGACCCAGAATTTACATTCAGGCTGATTCAGCCACATCATCTGAGGCCACATGCTTTCTCTGTAATGCCTTTGTTATTGATTACTGTCAGGGTTATCCATCCTGCACTCCCATTCTGCCTGAGTTTCCACAAGGTTATGAACCATTGAATATTTATGTTCCACCTTTTGTACACCCTGTAACCACACCTCTCTGGTGACTAAATCCCATTTATCTCTGTGTCACAAGTCTATTACCTTATTGCAGATACTTTGGCAATTCCAAAAAAATATATAATTTATTCTTTCCCACAATGCCCTGTCACAAATCGATTTGCCGACGTACAGTTTTAGTTAAACTCTGTCCTTTCTCGTTCCTTTCTGCTTGTCTTCAGCCACATCTCCATGCTGTTCCGATGTGTCACACTTTCTCTTTGGATTTGGAAACTCCTTTCACCTGAACCCTGTCCCTGCATCCTTCATGTCAGCTTAAAGCTCTGTCCATAAACCTCCTGACATGATTGGCCAGGACACTGCTCCCAGCAGGGTTGTTTTTAATTCACTCGTGGGATATTGCTGTCTCTGGCTGGCCAGCATTTCATATCCACCCCCGAGCTGCCCTTGAGCTGAGTGCCTTGCTAGAACATTACAGAGGGTAGTTTAGAGTCAACTCCATTGCTCTGGGTCTGGAGTCATGTGTACGTCAGACCAGCTGCCTACCACTGGTTTCCTTCCTGAACGGATATTGAGCATTCAGATGCTTTTCTCTGCCACTGGCATTAAATTCTGGATGAAGAGGCTAGTGAGAGTAACATTAGGCCATCGCCTGGCCCACTGATAGCTCCCTCATCACTGAGTACTGATCCCAGTGCACCATGAATCAAACCCCTTCTTCTGAACCGTGGTTTGATCCTGAC
The DNA here is from genome assembly GCF_020745735.1 of Hemiscyllium ocellatum. NCBI lineage: Eukaryota > Metazoa > Chordata > Chondrichthyes > Orectolobiformes > Hemiscylliidae > Hemiscyllium > Hemiscyllium ocellatum. The sequence goes on along the minus strand of NW_026869209.1, from coordinate 108,251 downwards.
ACCTTCCTGCACTCTGGTGATTGTCACTCAGTATCTCTCCATGAGATATCTGTCACTGTGAGGGTCTAATTGCTGGTAGTGACTGCAGCTTTTGTAGTTACTCCAGATCCTGAGCCAATAGAATTCTCCACTCCAGGGAGACGAGGCAGCGCAGGCCAGGGATGGAGAGTGGGATTTTCCAGATGTCTGTGGGACACAGTGCCATTCTCCATGTGTAACCCTCACTGTATCAGTCTAATTTCCCATTCAGTCTATTTCTCCGTCTCCTGCATATATTCAGGACGTTCCTGACTCAATAAACTTCCCAACTGCTGGGTGTTTCACCAATCATCTTATTGAACACAGTGGGTCAGCCAAAGGGCAGGGAGATCTGGAGTCTTCAATAAATCCTTCAGCGACGTAAGATCACTCACAGTGAACAGTGCAGAGCGAATTTAAGTGATCGAAGTTTGGTCTGGAAGACCTGACACAAATACAGTGCTGAAGGGTGAACACAGAGCATGACGTTCCCAGGCTCAATATCGACTCCTGATGAAGGGCTCTGGCTCGAAACGTCGAATCTCCAGTTCCTTGGATGCTGCCTGACCTGCTGTGCTTTAACCAGCAACACATTTTCAGCTCTGATCTCCAGCATCTGCAGACCTCACTTTTTACTCAATCTCCACTCTCTTGTTAACTTTCATCACTGCAGTTCTGAGCCTTCCTATGACAATATAAGAAGTTCACAGTTATCAATCCAGGTCTGTGCTGTCTTAGTGAGCATCAGGACAACATAGAGTAAAGGAGGCCTGCCTTCAGAAGGTGGTATTGAAACCTGGGATCTTTCTGTTCCCTATACCCCTCTCACACGGTCTCTCGTAATGTGATCGGTTCATACAGCAAGGAAACACACCTTTTGGTCCATCTCATCTGCACCAGTGTCTTGATGGTTGTAATTGCCAGAAAAGTTCCTATTTCTGTAAGCTCCACCCCTCCCATTAGCCTGCTGTATATTTGAAACCTACTCCAATGCTGAAGACTCTCGCTATTTGTAAATTGCTCCAGTCTCGACAACATGCCCATCTCAATAATCCCATCCTGCACTTAGTACAATAATCTCTATTTCTGTAGTTGTCCACATTAATTGCAGTCCATCCTGTCTCTGTAAAATCCTCCAGCCTGGATCAAAATACTCACCTATGTACCTTCCTCAAGCCCCAAGAGAACATGATATCACTGTAACCTTCTGCTGGCCCGATCACATTCCTGCCTCCTGGCCTACAGCAGCACACGACCTCTGTAACCATCTACCATGCCTACCGACCTTCTTATCTGTGTAAACACCTCCAGACCTTTTTCCAGTGGCGACAACACTCCCCATTTCTGTGCGCTTCTCCCTTCACCTCAAACACCCTCTCTTTGTGTAGTTCTGCAGTTTAGAATGGCATGGCGGTTCAGTGGTGAGCACTGCTGCCTCACAGCGCCAGAAAACCAAGTTCATTTCCAGTCTTGGGAGACTGTCTGCAGCAAGTTAGCACATTCTCCCTGTGTCTGCATGGGTTTCCCCCAGGTGCCCCATTTTCCTCCCCAGTCCAAAGACGTGCAGGTCAGGTGAATTGGCCATTCGAAACTGCCCATAGCGTTAGGTGAATTAGTCAGAGGGAAATGGGTCTAGGTGGATTACTCTTTGGAGAGTTGGTGTGGACTTGTTGGGCCGAAGTGCCGTTCCATACTGTAGGGAATCTAATAAATTCTAAACTCTCCATTTGCATTCCATATTACTGTCCCTAAAAAATATCCTTCTAACAATTAAACAGCTGCAAACCTCCCAGTCTCTGTAAACTACGACAGCTCCAACGTCCCTCCTTATCGGTGTAACCTCTTCCTGAAACCCTCTGAGCATGTGGAGACCCCACAATCGTCCCTATCTGTGTAAACCTCTCAGGTCACTGCAATACTCCCGATCTGTAGAACCCAGTCCAATGCCTGTGACTCTCCCAATCCAGTTCCTACAAGAGTCACTATCCGTGTAACATTGTCCCGTCACTATCACCCACCCTGTCAATGGAAGCTCCTCTTGTATCTCTATCCGTCTAATCATCTCTATAATCTTCTCTAGCTCTTGGAGGAGAAAGTGAGGACTGCAGATGCTGGAGATCAGAGTTGAAAATGTGTTGCTGGAAAAGCGCAGCAGGTCAGGCAGCATCCAAGGAACAGGAGATTCGACATTTCGGGCATAAGCCCTTCTTCAGGAATGAGGAAAGTGTGTCCAGCAGGCTAAGATAAAAGGTAGGGAGGAGGGACTGGGGGAGGGGTGTTGGAGATGCGATAGGTGGAAGGAGGTCAAGGTGAGAGTGATAGGCCGGAGTGGGGTGGGGTCGGAGAGGTCAGGAAGAAGATTGCAGGTTCGGAAGGCAGTGCTGAGTTTGAGGGGTTTGACTGAGACAAGGTGGGGGGAGGGGAATGAGGAAACTGGAGAAATCTGAGTTCATCCCTTGTGGTTGGTGGGTTCCTAGGCGGAAGATGAGGCGCTCTTCCTCCAACCGTCGTGTTGTTATCGTCTGGCGATGGAGGAGTCCAAGGACCTGCATGTCCCTGCTGGAGTGGGAGGGAGAGTTGAAGTGTTGAGCCACGGGGTGGTTGGGTTGGTTGGTCCGGGTGTTCCAGAGGTGTTCTCTGAAACATTCCGCAAGTAGGCGGCCTGTCTCCCCAATATAGAGGAGGCCACAACGGGTGCAGCGGATGCAATAGATGATGTGCGTGAGGTGCAGGTGAATTTGTGGCGGATATGGCTCTGAAGCTATGCCCTTGGCCCCTAGTCTGTCCCCCCCCCCCCACCCACCGTCCACTTCATCCAGGTCCCTCAGTATTCTGTTAGTTTGAATGAGATCCTGCCACCGCCGCCTCTGAAACTTCGTCAAGTACAGACCCAAATACTTCTCTTGCTCCTCATATGGCAAGCATTTCATCCTGGGCTCTTTCTTGTAAAACTAGTTCTTGGACCCCCTCACATCCTTTGTTCAGACTGTTAATGTATAACATGTACAGCGTGATCCCATCACTCTCCCCTGCTGAGTTCCCCTCGTCACCAGTTCCCATCGTGAAAACGACCCCTTTATACCTGCTCTGTCTTCTGCTAATCAGCCAATCCTCTATCCGCACTAAGCATGTCGTTCTGAAACCGAAATTTCATTTCACAAACACGGCTGGATTTGTTTTCCTGTCTGGCTGTGAACAAGCAGGGTAGATAAAAGGGAGGAATGGTTTTTCGGGATTTTCAGAAACCTTTCAACAAGGTCCCACTGAAGAGGTGGATAAGCAATACAAGCAAATGTGGGATTGAACGGAATGTACTGGCATGGATTGGGAATTCTTAAACAGAAAATTAAGTGGGAATAAATGGATTAGTGCTTGCCCCCAACTATTCACAAAGGGATTTGATGCATTTGATGGATGGACAAAATCTACTGCTTCCATGTTTGTTGCTGAGACAGAACGAGATGGGAATGTGGGTTGTGTGGAGGAAGCAAAGGGGACATGGACAGTCCATGAGTTTCCCGTGTACAAATTAATTGATGGGATGTGGCCATCACTTGCTTGGCCATCAGTACCGTCCCATCTGTAATTCCCTGGAGAAGGTGGTGATTGGCTGCCTCCCTCACCAACTGCAATCCTTTAGGTGTATGGCCAGACAGAGTGCTGGGAGGATGGAGCGTGGCTTGGATGGCACCTCGGAATTGCTGATGCTCATGTGCAGCTGGAATTCCTGTCATTCCAGGGTATAGTGGTTCCAAGTTTGTGATTGGCTGTTGAAAGGGCCTTCCTAAGTGACCTCAGTGCTGCTTGCAGATATTTTATTTATTCACTCGTGGTCATGAGCATTGCTGGATGTGTTGTTGATTTGGAGTTGTCCCTGAGAAGATGGTGGTGAGCTGCCTTCCTGAGCCACTGCACCAGCCGTTGGAACTGTTGTTATCTGTGTACCCTCTAGCAGGCGCTACAACACTCCCCACATCTGTAACTACATACAGACAATGCAGCTCTTCCTGTATATGTGGCATCCTTCTCTGCCAACAACTCTTATTGTTCACCAGCATGTCTCACCACCTCCATTCCCATCTGTGCCAGTGACCTCTCAAAGTTCTGTATTCTTGTTTACAGTTCTGATCACCTATAACCTCTTCCTTTCTAAATTTGTAACCCCTCAGTATCTGTAACTCTGCATATAACTGTATTCAATGACAGCACAGGTCCCCTTCCTTAAATCTCTGTGAATCACAGTGGCTGGTTGTGCTAAATTTATACTTTTCATCCTCCTTATCCTTCTTATATTTATTTATACTTTTCATCCTCCTTATCCAGCCCCTAAAATCCCCCTATTCTCTGTACCTCCTTATCTCCTGAGGGTCCTTGAATACCATGAGTGCTTCAAACATCTGTAACCCCCCCTGTTACTACGTGTCTTCTAACTCTGTAATATCCAAAAGTCTCCAGTACCACACAACACTTCCTGGGTGTCAATTTGCACGTGTTGAAGTCTTCACATCAGAGTAAGCAGCTCACAAAAAGCCATTTAGACTCTACAAGGCTCCGTCACCAACAAGACACCGTCTCACTATTTCCTTTGCCTCCCTCAGTGCCTGCAACTCTCCCTGTATCTTCCAATAACCTGCTTTAGACACTGCAGGTCTGCCTACTTCTCCAGATAACCTGTTCCATCCCCGACAGATCACTTAATCACTCTAACACCCTCTGCACACTCTCATCCTCCTCTTTTCTACTATCTTCCAGGCACAGCGATGATCCTATGAGGGAGCAGTGTGGAATGGCATGTTACATATCTCAGCTGAGACTTGAGGCCTACCATTACCTGGGAGTCACAAAGGGAGAGAACCTGACAGCGAGCAACACAAAGTGGGAGAATATAAATCAGCAGCGAGGACCAAGGCCTAGCAGGACTTGCGTTGGAGAAACAGCAGAGCAGGAGACTCAAAATCAGCACCGAGTCACAGAGGGGGTGACCATGTGAGGGAGCAACTTGAAGCAGGTACATGAGGCTCATTCACACCTGGGAGTTACAGAAGAACCAAAGTGGGAGGATATAAATCAGCACTGAGGATCGAGGCCTAGTCATACCTGTGAGTCACATAGACGGTGACTCTGTGAGGGAGCAGAGTGGAGGGAGATTTGAATAAGGGACTTAACCACTTTGTTATTTCCCCGATGTTAACTTCAGTCGAAGTAATTAATTGAGTTACTCTAGACATGTTGTATTTTAAGACATAACAAGACATGTTTGTCAGATGGAAAATGTGTTCTGTTACATTGAAAGCCATAGCCCCCTGCTCGTGTCCTAGATGGACACGGGGTCTTGGAGCTCAGACAGTGACTAACGATTCTATGGGACATCTGTGATGCTGAGGGTTAGGGGGATAGCACACACACAGAGCCGATCACCCTGCAGACATGACGGCCTGGAAGAATGAAGGGAATGGGGGTACTACGCAATCGAAGATAAACGGTCAGGGAATCCAGGAATAGCCTGCTGTCTCCCTCCCAATTCAGTTTCCTGGTTTGGAGCTGATGAAGGTATTGGCTGCTCAGGGGAGGACAGTCAGAGCCATGCCTATGGCTCCACAAGCAGCCTGACTGTACAGGAGGGGAGGGAAAAGGAAGGAGGAGCAATAGTCACAGGGGAGTCAGGAAATTGAGGGAATCACAAGCATTTCTTTAACTGTCAATGTAATTCCAGGATTGTGGGCTCAAGATTGGCACTGTGTCTGCAGCATATTGGTCTGGGAGGTGGTTAGCAGCCAGAGGTCATGGTCTGCGTTGGTCTCAGTGACTTGGGTGGGAATTGTGCTCTGGGAATCAGAATTTAGCGAGCTAGATGGAAGGTTAGCAAACAGGGCCTCAAACGTAGCAATCCCTGGAATACTCGCAGTGCCGTGTGCAAGTCAGTGCAGCACTAGGAATATTAAGTAGGCGAGAGTGTGACTGGAACGTTAGTGTAGCAGGAAGGGCTTCAGATTCCTGGTACATTGGGACTGGTTCTAGGGAAGCTAGCAACTGTACAAGCTGGATTGGGTAACTTGTGACAGAACTGGGACGGATTTCCTTGTCCAGTGTTTGGATAATGCTATTGGAAGGGATTTAAACTGATTTGGCAGGGATATGGTAACCAAACAGAGCAGTGGAGGAAACTACCGTTCCTCAGCCACACATTCATCTGGTCTCTCTTTCTATTTCTATCCTCACTGGCACGTGGCACGGGGAATAATCTGTAGATCACTGCCCTTGAGGTCCTGCTTTTCCACTTCTTACCAAATTCCCTCTCTACTCAGGTCCCTGACAATATGTACAGCCTGATCAAATCTCCTCTCAGCATCCTCCGTTCCAGTCTTTCTCATAACTGCACTTCCACTGTCCCATGGTAACGGATGTCCTCTGCACTCTCTTCAGTCCAATTCCATCCTTCCATGTCTTGGGGTGACCAGAACTGCACACATTCACCAAGCTGCGACTGCGCTCATTATTTATACAGTTCCAGCGTACACTTACGGCTGCACCAATGTTTACATCTCCCTTAATACCTCTTGCTAATTTTCACATCCCAGAATGAACCATCCCACAATAGGAGAGAAAGTGCCAAGAGAGGCGTGGGTCTCCCCAACATTTATCCTCCTCATCTCGTCACAGGAGAAGGATCCTGACCCTAACAACCACGAGAGGCTGAATGACCGTGTCCAAGCTCCCAGACTGGGATCTGAGAGTCCCCTTGTCTCACTACTGGGCGCCATGACTGACTGTGGACAATGATATTCAGCTTCCTGTGCTAAACACCAAGACAATACAGCAGGAGGGTAAGCCTGGTAACTCTGACTTAGGAGAAATACTGCTGAGGGCAGGGTAAGGCAAGGCAATAATTCTGTGAACACTCAAGGCATATCAAAGTGAGTGTGTACAAACACGGAGTGAGCAGCCCAGAGGGACAGTCCATGAGCTGGGCGTGCGTCCCTGAGCACAGTGTCCTTGCAGCAGCATTGAGTGTGTACAAATACGGAGTGAGCAGCCCAGAGGGACAGGCCATGAGCTGGGTGTGTGTCCCTGAGCATAGTATCCTTACAGCAGCATTGCAATGAAAGTTGTCAGTGCACCCTGAGCTGCAGCATTGAAGTACTGAAGTGTACTGTAGTGGGTTGGAGATGTGCTGGGATGGCATGGTGACGCTGGCGTGTGACAGATGCCAACATTGGTGGGTGTGGAGTACATGCAGTTTCTATCAGTGCAGTGTTCCCCAAGACGTTGCTGTCCAAAATAGAAGGCCGCAGGATCGAGGGGCGAGATGGAGTCACCAGTTACCAGCTCTGACTTTCATGTCAAATTCTCCATATTGAGTTTCCCAAGAGTGGGAGGGAGGGTATGAAGCTGAAAATTGATGAGGAGCGATCTCCGTGAATTTGTTTGTTAATCATATGGAATCATTCATTTAGCATTTCGCCACTGCTGCACTCAAATCTTGTCTTAAAGAATAGTCCAGTACAGGAACAGGCCCTTCAGCCCAGCAAGCCCGCACTGACACATGATGCCGTTCTAAAGTTAAAATGAAAGTTCTTGCTTCTACACATTCTATGTCATTCTATTCGCTGCTGCCTCTTCTCTGTGCCAAGATCCCTCTTAAACCTTGCTATACCAGCATTTCCCCTCTATCAGTGCATTCCAGGCACTTGCACATTCTGTCTATAAAAGCAAAAAATAAAACTTACTTATCAAATCCACTGAACTTTCTCCCTTTTACCAAAAACCTATGGTCCTGAGTAATTGATACTTCTACTCTGGGACAAAGCCTCTAACTGTCTTCTATCTATGCCTCTGACAGTTTTGTAAATATCTATCAGGTCGCCCAATAGCCAATGATGCCCAGGTGCACACAAAACATGTGTGTTCGATTTCTCCTTCTGGCCAATACCCTCCAAACCAGACAACATGCTGATAAAACTTTTCCATTCCCTCTCCAACACTTCAATACCGTGTGACAACCAGTACTGTACACAATATTCCAAATGTGCCCGAACTAAGTTTCTCTACAGCTGCAATATGACCTGTTAATTTTCATACTGCATGCTCCGATGCATGTCTGCAAGTTTGCCATCAGTCTTCTTGATCACCCTATCCACCCGTGTTACCACTTTCCGGGAACTGTGGAGCTGTTCACTAAGATTCCTTCGGATTTTGATTCAATCAGTTTTTTCCATCTACTGTATACTTCTCTCCTGCATTAGACCTTCTAAAATACGTCACGTCACAACTGTCCATATAAAGTTACATCTGTGTTTTCTCTGTCCAAGTCTGCAGCTGACCTACACCCTGCTGTATTCTCTGGCAATCATCTTCACAATCTGCAACTCCGCCAATCTATGTACAGATCTCCAGTCACAAAAACACTGTTCCACCACTACTCTGTCTTCAATGGCCAAGCAGTTCTCTATCCATCTTACTAAGTGACCGCTGATCCCATTTCACTTCACTTTCTATATGACCCTGCCATAAGGAACCGTATCAAAGGCTTTGCTAAGGTCCTAACGGCCAACATCCAGCCCCATGTCCTCATCAATCAATCAAGTTTTGAACATAATCCTCCCCACACAACTGTGTTGCCTGTCGCTCGTAAGTCCATACTAGAGCTGCACTCATTCAGATAAGTGATTATTCCATCATATTCCTGACATGAACCTTGGAGAGTAGATTAGATTCCTTACAGTGTGGAAACAGGCCCTTCAGCCTAACCAGTCCACACCATCCCTCCGAAGAGTAACCTACCCAGACCCATTTCCCTCTGACTAAAGCACCTAACACTGTGGGCAATTTAGTATGGCCAATCCACCTTTGGACTGAGGGAGGAATTCGGAGCAACCGAAGGAAACCCATACAGACACGGGGAGAATGTGCAAACTCCACACAGACATGAGGCCAGAAACAAACCTCAGACCTTGACGCTGTGAGGCAGCAGTGCTAACCACTGAGCCACAGTGCCGCTGTTGACGGTTACTGTACAGTGGGATGTATGTCGGGCCGTGACGGTTACTGTACAGCGGGTGGTATGTCGGACTGTGATGGTTACTGTACAGTGGGAGGTATGTCGGGCCGTGATGGTTACTGTACAGTGGGAGGTAGGTCGGGCCGTGATGGTTACTGTACAGTGAGAGGTATGTCTGTCTGTGACGTTACAGACTGTATGAGTTGTACAGAGCATGATTCTGCTCCTGCCGATGGCCCACTGCACCTCATGGATGCATCATCATTAGTTTCTCAATCTGTTTAAAGTCTGTACCATTCTCTGCTAAGGGGGCTACATATCATGGTGAGGGGAGTCTGGAAAATGTGAAGGCCGCCCTTATTCCCCACAAGGACTGTGCAGTGATCATTCTTACCGATGTATGAAATGGAGAGGTCTATCTGCAGTAGGCAGATCGGTGATGATGTGATCAATTATATGTTTCCCTTTTATTGATTCCCCATAACCTGCCGCAGAGCAGTCTAGCAGCCACAGGATCCAGCATCGATACTGACTATACACCACAAAGCTGTCCCCCTCTGCCTGGCTATGTCCTGTCAGTGGGATAGACCTTAACAGAGAGGGTGGTGATGTTGCCTGCGACATAGTCCTGTTCACAGAATCCTGCTTTACAGATAATATCTGACTGTTGCTCGATTAGTCTGTGGGATATATTCAACAGGTCACTTTTACATTTTGTATAATAAAGAGTTAATATCACTTTGTTTCTTACATATTTTAAAATAGACCAAACATCATTATTTTTCAGTTGAAAACAATTGAAGTGAACAATAATTTAATTATCAGAGCGCACAGCTAACTATTACACAATTCAGTGAATGTAGTGAACAGCTGATTGATGTTCAGATCAGTGAACACACCACCTTGCAGGCAGCAAAGCTGTTGAAGATGATTTTGAGGAAAAGCCTGAATTCAGACACAGTATTATTGGGCCTCACCATGACCTCCAAAACACTGGCCATCTCCAAAATCTGTCCAGTGAGCTTCCAAACTGGAGCTGGACAGTTACTCACACAATCCCTCACAATAGACTGGTTAGAGACATACCTGAACAATGGGGAGATGTGTGGAGGGCAGACTGGTCAATGGACTAGCACATGGCACTGGTCCAGACGCAGTTCATATTAATAACAACGACCTGTAAACAGCCATGTCTTGCAAGTATATCTCTTCTTGTGTGCCACCTAAACTCTGTAATTCTGCACCTTGGACCTGATCCTGACTGAATGTGTCATAAAGGTGATGGGCTCCTGCATCACATGGCATCTTACATTGAATCCCTCATAAACCATATCCAGTGAATGTTAGCTCCACAATGTCAGTATCCAAACAGAATTGTACAGCTCCATTGATGGACAGTGTGATGCCAGCCTGACGTCCTTGTGTATGAGTTGAGCTGGAAATCTCTGTGTAAATGTTTGCAGCGTTGTTCTAACCATTAACAGCAAACTCTCTTTACTGAAGTTTTGATAGCCTTTCATAATACCACCTTTTAGATTGCCCAATAAGCAGTATATTCCCCCCTTTATTCTGTTTACTTTTATAACAACAATATGATGAAAACAGTGCACAATTAACAGTAAGGAGCATTGGAATGATTAATCTCATTCCCACACCCAATACCAAATTATTATTAAGTACAAGGACTTTGAAAATATACAATTATTTTCCCTTGTATAAAATATTTTGAACTAATAGTCGACTCTCCTGCTCCTCAGATGCTGCCTGAACGGCTGTGCTTTTTCAGAACCACACTTTTTGACTCTGATCTGCAGCATCTGCAGTCCTCACTTTCCCCCGCTAATATTCACTCATAATCATTTTCGTGGTAACAATATCACTGTGTGTTTAAACATGTTCGTCAGATGTAAGTATATTTTCAATTGTTTTTGTCTATCTCAGAGCTCAGTAATGTGGGATGTGACGGTCAGTGTCTGTGTGATGCTCAGTATGTAGGCCATGCCTCTGAGAGATTGTCTAATTGTTTCGAACAGCATATTCCTTCAGCTGTTTACAACAAATAGCTTACTGCCTGGACCCAACCAGCCTGAGCTCACAAAACCCAAAGCACAGTGTCTAGATTGGGCAGGTCTGGACAATATTTTTCATGTTAATTTATTCATGGAATATGATAAGACCAGTATTTATTGCCTGTACCTTGTTGTCCTTGAGGAGGTGGGGGTGAGCTGTCGCACTGCTGCAGCCCATGTGCTGTAGGTAGACTTAGAATACCATTAGGGAGGGAACTTGAAACAGTGACACTGAAACAACGGCAATATACTTCCCAATCAGCTCGGTAGATGGCTTGGATTGGAACGCGAGCATAGTGGTCCCATGTATCTGCTTCCCTTGTCCTTCTTGACGGCCATGGTTTCAGAGGTACGTTGCAAGGAGCCTTGGTAAATTTCTGCAGCGCACCGTGTAAATGGCAGGCATTGCTGCTCCTGAGTGTCAGTGGATGAGGGGTGAAGCTGCACTCACATAGGGAAATGGAGGTATTTAATCACACACACACATTCAACGTTAGCCTATTTGATGGAAGACAGGCTTTCCGAAATTTTGAGGTGAGTCATTCTTGTAGGATTTCTTCCCCTGACATATTCTCGTAGCCAATGAATTAATATGTGTTAAAGTGTGGCACTGGAAAAGCACAACAGGTCAGGCAACATTTGAGGTACAGGAGAGTCAGTGTTTTAGCATCAGCCCTTCACAGGAATGGGTAAGGAAATTATCTGGCCAGTCCAGTTCTGGTTAATGGTAATGCCCAGGATATTGCTAGATGGGTGTTCAGTGATGGTGGTGGCATTGAAAATTAAAGGATATGGTACACTTTTCTATTGTTAGAGGTAATTGTTGTCTGGCATGTGTGTAATGGAAATGGTACTTGTCACTGTTAAGCACACACCTGCATATTTCCAGATCCTGTTACATTTGGGTAAGGACTGCTTCAGTATCGGAGTCAATCACGAATGGTGTTGACCATTGTCCAATCATTGGCTAACATCCCCAGATGTGACTTTACAGTATAGGGATGGTCATTTATGACGTAGCTGAAAATTATTGGGCCTAGGGCAGAGAGCACTCTTACAGTTCTCTGAGCTAGGAAGCTGGCTTCTAGTTCCACCTGCTCCAGAGGTGTCTAACAACATATCTGAATGGGATAATGTTACAGTGTCTTCCCCAAGGAGCTGAGCGAGGACTTGGTTAGCTCAATCAGTTGGATGGCTAGATTGTAATACCGATTAATGCCAACAGTGTGGGTTCAATTCCTGCACTAAATGAGGTGTCTGAAAAAGGCTGTCTTACTCAACCTCTCCCTTGCTTGAGGCATGATGACTATCTAGTTAAACTGCCTCTACTCGCATCTATCTAACAAAAGAACAATCCTGTTGGAGTATGGTGCCCTGCCTTTCCATTTTTGGTCTACAGGTTTACTCAGAAACCCGTCCCCTGGGGAACTACTGCGGAGATGGCTGCTCCCCACCAACCCCAGCCACATTCCTTTGTTCCAGGTATAACTTCAGCCAGTGCAAACAAATCCGATTTGCTCCAGATTTGCTGTTAATACTGGATATGACACTTGGTCAAATGCAATAATGATGATGTTAAGTGCAGTCACTTCTAGAATTCATCTTGTTGTACATCGTTAAACCAAGGCTTCAATGTGCCCAAGGGATGAGAGCTCAAACTGAGCTTCATTGAGCAGGTTGGAGCTGAGGAAGTGCTGCTTCACCCCACTGTAGATGACATCTTCCATCACTTTTTTAATGTTGGGGATTAGAGCAATGGGGCAGTCATTGATTAATTGTCTGATGTTTCGTCTTTGTGTGTACAGGACACACCCTGATAGTTTCCCACATTGTCAGGCAGGTATCAGTGCTGTATCCCAGCAGGAACAGCCTGAAAGGAATGTTCTCAGGGCCCGCAGCCTTTGCATTCCCCATCCCTCCAGCCGTTTGAAGTTAGCACACACTGAATCAGATTAGCTGATGACTGCCATTTGGAGAAGACTAAAATAGATCATCCCATTGACACTTCGGTCTGAACATGGGTGTATGTTTCAGCCTTAGCTTTTCTATTGTAGTTCTTGGCCCTTCCATCATTGAGGAAGGCGATATTTGTGGATCCTACTCCTCCAGTGAGTTGTTTGATTGACCACACAATTTACGTTGGCAGCATGTGATCGGATTGCAGAGATTAGGTCTGATTTGTTGGTTAGATCTGTCTGTCACTGGCTGTTTACGCTATTTGATAAGTAAGTGGTCCTGTTTGGTAATGTCACCTCATTGTGAGGTATACCTGGTGCTGCTCTTGACCGGTCCTCCTGTGTTCCTCATTGAACAAGGGTTTATCCCCTGGCCTGAAGGTCAGGGTAAAGTGCAGCATATGCCAGGCAGTGACAGTGAAAATTGTGCTGGAGTACAATTCTGCTGTTGGTAATGATCCGAATCACCTCACACAGGCCAGTGCTGAGTTCTAGATCTCTTTGTAATCTGTGCCGCTTAGCATGGGGATTGTATCTCTCACATGTGCGCATATGCGTGTGGGTGCACACACCCACGCACACACACTATTGACAATGTACAAGTGGGACTTTCTCTATAGAAATATTGTATGCCCTGTCACCGTTCCCAATGTGGTCCTCGATCAATGTGTCTGCAGCCGGTAGTTTGGTGAGGGTGAGGTCAAGTATGTTTCTCCCTGTCAGTCGTACCCTCTCGATCCAGTGATGACCCAGACTTGCAGCTGGATCCTTTTGGACCAGACCATCTCGATCAGCAATGCTGCTGCTGAGCTCCTCTTGGTGGTGGGTTTTAAATGGCTCACCCAGGAGACATTCTCCAGCTCATTCACTCTGTGAGTACGTCCTCCAAGAGTTGTACAATGTAGAGGAACACTGATTCTTCAGCTGAGGGAAGGGAGTCAGCAAGAGGTTTCCATGTCGGTGTTTGATCTGACACCGTGAGATTTCGTTATGTCACATTGTTGCTTGAGGAGTCTGTTGAATGCCTCTCCCACATCTCGCCCTAGCCCCCAGACGTTAGGAAGGAGGGATTTCCAGTATCTGCAGTGCTTTTAATTTTTTTCACTTTCAATCGAATGGCCTCTTCTGTACTGAATGGCACTCACTCTATGACTCTTGTGATTGGAAAGTCCAAGGTCTTACTCCTTCAGTTCCTCAAGTACCTTTTCTATTCCACAGATTTCTAAAATATTTTCTCTATTAAGACATTGCATAATTCCATTTTTAAACTATCTACGTATTTCTCTGCATCTTTCCCTGTCATCTCCTCCAGCCGCTGCATCCATCTGTATCTCAGTAACCCTCCGTATCTCCACAATCTTTATCTCATTCTCCAGCTCCATCTATCACTGTAAATTCCGCCTGCCCCTACACCCCTCCCAATCTCTCTAATATCCAGCTGCTACATCTCTCCCCATATCCTGTGAATGAATTATAAAATATCTCTATAACATGTTCTAGCATGCACAGGTCACACTATCTCTCGACTATCTCCAGCCTTGATTTCCTATCTCTGTAACATCTCCAGCCTTACTTTCGCATCTCTGTAACATCACCAGCCTTGCTTTCCTATCTCTCTGTAACATCTTCAGCCTTGCTTTCCTCTCTCTGTAACATCTCCAGCCTTACCTTCCTCTCCGTGTAACATCACCAGTCTTGCTTTCCTATCCCTGTAACATCACCAGCCTTGCTTTCCTATCTCTGTAACATCACCAGCATTGCTTTGCCCTCTCTGTAACATCTCCAGCCTTGCTTTCCTCTCTCTGTAACATCTCCAGCCTTGCTTTCCTATCTCTGTAACATCACCAGCATTGCATTGCCCTCTCTGTAACATCCCCAGCCTTGCTTTCCTCTCTCTGTAACATCTCCAGCCTTGCTTTCCTATCTCTGTAACATCTCCAGCCTTGCTTTCCTATCCCTGTAACATCTCCAGCCTTACTTTCCTCTCCGTGTAACATCACCAGTCTTGCTTTCCTATCCCTGTAACATCACCAACCTTGCTTTCCTATCTCTGTAACATCACCAGCATTGCTTTCCCCTCTCTGTAACATCTCCAGCCTTGCTTTCCTCTCTCTGTAACATCTCCAGCCTTGCTTTCCTATCCCTGTAACATCTCCAGCCTTGCTTTCCTCTCTCTGTAACATCTCCAGCCTTGCTTTCCTATCTCTGTAACATCACCAGCATTGCTTTCCCCTCTCTGTAACATCTCCAGCCTTGCTTTCCTCTCTCTGTAACATCTCCAGCCTTGCTTTCCTCTCTCTGTAACATCTACAGCCTTACTTTCCTCTCCGTGTAACACCGCCAATCTTGCTTTCCTATCCCTATAACATCACCAACCTTGCATTCCTATCGCTGTAACATCACCAGCATTGTTTTCCCCTCTCTGTAACATCTCCAGCCTTGCTTTCCTCTCTCTGTAACATCTCCAGCCTTGCTTTCCTATCTCTGTAACATCTCCAGCATTGCTTTCCCCTCTCTGTAATATCTCCAGCCTTGCTTTCTTCTCTCTGTTACA
This sequence comes from Hemiscyllium ocellatum, assembly GCF_020745735.1. NCBI lineage: Eukaryota > Metazoa > Chordata > Chondrichthyes > Orectolobiformes > Hemiscylliidae > Hemiscyllium > Hemiscyllium ocellatum. The sequence goes on along the minus strand of NW_026869209.1, from coordinate 92,657 downwards.
TCTCCAGCCTTGCTTTCCTATCTCTGTAACATCTCCAGCCTTGCTTTCCTATCCCTGTAACATCTTCAGCCTTGCTTTCCTCTCTCTGTAACATCGCCAGCCTTGCTTTCCTCTCTTTTAACACTCCAGCCTTGCTTTCCTATCCCTGTAACATCCCCAGCCTTATAACCCTCTCTTTCTGTAATATCTGCAGCCTTGCTTTCCTCTCCGTGTAACATTTCAAGCCTTGCTTTCCTCTCTCAGTAACATTTCCCGCCTTGCTTTCCTATCCCTGTAACTTCACCAGCCTTGCTTTCCTATCCCTGTAACATCTCCAGCCTTGATTTCCACTCTCTGTAACATCTCCAACCGTGCTTTCCTCTCTCCCTGTAACATCCCCTGTCTTGTTTTCATCTCTCTGCAACATCTCCAGCCTTGCTTTCCTTTCTCCCTGTAACATCTCCAACATTGCTTGCCTATCTCTCTGTAACATCTCCGGCCTTACTTTCCTTTCTCTGTAACATCTCCAGCCTTGCTGTCCTTCACACCTCAGTGAATTGGTTATATATCTGCTCTTATATTTTTATCTTCCTTGGGGTCTATAAAATATCCCCAGCAGTGTGTCTGTCATCGTTTGGACCCTCACCTTGACTCATAAAGCCTCATTTGAAGATACGTCCAAGATATTGTCCCTCCTCACTGCAGTAACTGTTCCTTAATTAACAATGCAACACCACCTCCTCTTTAAGACCCTCTCCTGTCCTGCCTATAGTTCAGTACAACAGAATATTGACTTGTAAGCCCTGACCTCTCTCAAACACACCTCTGTGATGGCAAAAACATTCCACCTCCACATGTCAACTCATTCCATTATCACAACAGTCTGTCTGATGATGCTCCCAACATTAATGTAAGCTGGATATTAACACCTGGAATACTCTGTACCTCGGAGTTCCTCAATCATTCACTATTTGTTATCAGGCTGCCCTAACCATGAACCAAAATTGTAATTCTGGGACTGAATGAATATTTGTTGAATTGTAATATGTTATTTCAAAAAATGTGTTCATCAAGTGCAACTTTCCAGAACTGTCAGCTCCACATACAATGAATTTCTGATGGTTAATTCCCTGCTCAGTGTGCAGAGGGGACAGCCCTCAGTAATGGAGAAACTGAGGACTGCTGTTGATGGAGATAAAAGTAGAAAAGTGTGGTACTGGAAAAGCACAGCATATCAGGCAGCATCCGAGGAGCAGGAGAGTCGATAGTTCAGGCATGAGCTCTTTATCAGGAAGGCATTGGTGCATTCCTTTTTCTATGATTCTGTGATTCGCAGGACATTGGGAATCATACTTGCTCAGCAAGGCAGCACTGTATATTGCATTGAAAAGGAAAGCAGTCAATCAGTTGGTTGGACAGGGTGTAAACAGGCTGAGGGGAAATGATGGCCCATCTGTGGTAGCAGATGGAAAGTATTCAGCCTGGAGCTCAGTGAGCAGTGGCATACCAGGGATCGATTCTGGGACCTGTACTCTTTGTGATTTTTATAAATGACTTTGATGAGGAAGTGGAATGGTGGGTTAGAAAGTTTGTCAATGACATGAGGGTTGATAGGCTTGTGGATTGTGTGGTGGGTTGTTGTAGGTTGCTACAGGATATTGACAGGATACAGAGCTGGGATGATAAGTGGCAGACAGAGGGCATATTGTTGGAGGGAATCCTGAGGGACAGGATGTACATGTATTTGGAAAGGTAAGGACGGATTAGGGAGAGTCGACATGGCTTTGTGCGTGGAAAAATCATGTCTCACAAACTTGATTGCGTTTTTTGCAGAAGTAACAAAGAGGATTGATGAGGCAGAGCGGTGGATGTGACCTATATTGACTTGAATAAGGTGTTCGATAAGGTTCCCCATGGGAGACTGGTCAGCAAGATTAGATCTAATGGAATACAGGCAGAACTAGCCATTCGGATAGAGAACTGGCTCAAAGGTAGAAGACAGAGGGTGGTGGTGAAGGGTTGTTTTTCTTATTGGAGGCCTGTGACCAATGGAGTGTCACAAGCATTGGTGCTGGGTCCACTACTTTTTGTCATTTATATAAATGATTTGCATGTGAGTATAATAGGTATAGTTGGTAAATTTGCTGATGACACCCAAATTGGAGGTGTAGTGGACAGCAAAGAAGGTTATCTCAAACTACAACGGGATCCTGATCAAATGGGCCAATGGGCTGAGGAGTGGCAGATGGAGTTTAATTTAGGTAAATGCGAGATGCTGCAAGTTGCGAAAGCAAATCTTAGCAGGCGTTATACTCTTAATGGTGAGGTCCAAGGGAGTGTTGCTGAACAAAGCGACCTTGGAGTGCAGGTTATTGTTCCTTGAAAGTAGAGTCACAAATAGATAAGATAGCGAAGAGGGCACTTGGTATGCTTTCCTTAATTAGTCAAAGCATTTTACAGTGGTTGGAAGGTCATGTTGCGGCTGTACCGCAAGTTGGTTAAGCCACTTTTGGAATATTGTGTGCAATTCTGGTCTCCTTCCTATCGGTAGGATGTTGTGAAACTTGAAAGGATTCTGAAAAGATTTACAAGGATGTTGCCAGGGTTGGAGGGCTTGAGCTATAGCTGGGGGTTGAATGGGCTGGGGCTATTTTCCCTGGAACATTGGAGGCTGAGGGGTGATCTTATACAGGTATATAAAATCATGAGGGGCATGAATCGGGACATAGACAAGGTCTTTTCCCTGGTGTGCAGAACTCGAGAGTGCAGGTTTAGGTTGGGAAGGAAAAAATATAAAAGAGACGTAAGGGGCAACCTTTTCACACAGAAGGTGGTATGTGTATGGAATGAGCTGCCAGAGGAAGTGGTGGAGGTTAGTACAATTGCAACATTTGAAAGGCGTCTGGATGGGGATATAAATTGAAAGTGTTTGGAGTGATATGGGCTGAGTGCTGGCAGGTGGGAGTAGATTGGGTTGGGATATCTGGTCAGCATGGACGAGTTGGACCGAAGGGTCTGTTTCCACTGTATATATCTCTTTGACCCTGTGACTATAATTTAGAAATGACAATAAGTTGACATGCACTGTTAAATAAGTAAATGTTGATATTATAAAATTGTAGCATACAAAAAGTTGAAAACTTGCTAGTTTTAGAATGAATGATAAAGAACAAAGAACATTTCAACACAGGAACAGACCCTTTGGCCCTCATGGCCTGTGCTGATCCAGATCCTCCTATTTTCTAAACCTGCCACCTATTTTCTAAGGGTCTGTACCCCTCTGCTCCCTGCCCATTCATGTATCTGACAGATACATCTTAGATGACGCTATCATTCCTGCCTCAACCACCTCTGCTGGCAACACGTTCCAGGCTGCCACCACCCTCTGTGTAAAGAACTTTCCACATATATCTGCCGTACACCTCTCCCCTCTCACTTTGAACTCATGACCCCTAGTATTTGAGTTTCACAATCTGGGGAAAAAGCTTCTTGCTATCCACCCTCTCTATATTTCTCTTGATTTTGTAGACCTCAATCAGGTCCCACATCAACCTGCGTCTTTATCATGAAAGTAATCCTAATCTGCTCAATCTTTCTTCATAACCAGCAACCCCATACCAGGCAACATCCTGGTGAATCTACTCTGTACCCTATTAAAAGCATCCACATCCTTTGGTAATGTGGTGACCAGAACAAATGCAGTATTCTAAATGCGGCCAAACCAAAGTCCTATGCAACTGTAACATGACCTGCCAATGCTTGTACTCAACATCTGATCCAATGAAGGAATGCATGCCATATGCCTTCATGACAACTTTACTGACCTGCGTTGCCACCTTCATGGAACAATGGACCTGAGAATACCCAGATCTCTCTGTACATCAATTTTCCCCAGGACTTTTCCGATTACTGTGTAGTTTGCTCTTGAATTGGATATTCCAAAATGCATCACCTCGCATTTGCACAGATTGAACTCCATCTGTCATTTCTGTGAACATCACTCCAATCTATCTATATTCTGCTGTATTCTCTGACAGCCCCCTTCACTATCTGCTACTCCACCAATCTTAGTGTCATCTACAAACTTGCTAATCAGGCAACAGATACCTCCTTCCAAATCATTGATATATATCACAAACTACAGTGGTCCCAGCACGGATCGCTGTTACACACCACTGGTCATTGGTCTCCATGTTGAGAAATCCCCTTCCACTATTACTCTCTGTCTCCTGTTGCCCAGCCAGTTCTCTATCTATCTAGATAGAACACCTTGGACCCCTTGCAACTTCACCTTCTCCATCAGCCTACCATGGGAAATCTAATAAAATGCCTTACTCAAGTCCCTCAGTATCTTCTCCAGCAACTTCCCTAAAAACTAATGTAAGGCTCACCAGTCTATAATTACCTGGATTATCCCCGCTATCCTGCTTAAACAGGGGACAACATTATCAATTCTCCAGTCCTCTGGGACCTCACCCATGCTCAAGGATCCTGCAAAGATGTTAAGACCCCAGTTATTTCCTCACTCACATCCATCAGTAACCTGTGGTAGATCCCACCCGGTCCTGGGGCTTGTCTAACTTAATACCTTTTAAAATATGAAAAACTTCCTCCCTCGTTATGGCGACTTGACCCAGAACGCAAAGATCTATCCCGAACCTCAACATCCGTCATGTCCTTCTCCTTGGTGAATACAGATGCAAGATACTTGTTAAGAATCTCACCCACTTTCTCTGACTCCATGCATAACTTTCTTCCTTTGTCCTTGTGTCTTCCAAACATTTCTCTGGTTACCCTCTAGCTCCTTATATATTACATTAGATTAGATTACTTACAGTCTGGAAACAGGCCCTTCAACCCAACAAGTCCACACTGACTCGCAGAAGCACAACCCACCCAGACCCTACATTTACCTCTTCACCTAACTCTACGGGCAATTTAGCATGGCCAATTCACCTAACCTGCACATCTTTGGACTGTGCGAGGAAACCGGAGCACGCGGAGGAAACCCACGCAGACACAGGGAGAATATGCAAACTCCACACAGACAGTAGCCTGAGGCGGGAATTGAACCCGGGTCTCTGGCACTGTGAGGCAGCAGTGAGGCCACCATGAATAAAAGTTCTTCGGGTTTTTTCTCAACCCTGTTTGCTAAAGATATCTCATGACCACTTTTCGTCCTCTTAGTTCCTCGATATTTATTGTGAAATGTGGTTAGTGAAAAGAACACAAACATTTGTTTGTATGAGTGGGAACTCAGACCTTTACGAGGTGTTTTGCTCCAAAATATATTTGAAATCTGTCTCAGTGCAAATAAAAAGCAGGAGAAGAAACCTCTTGGGAAGAGTAATTTTCAGCCACTGTCCCCCCAAAGTGCTTCTAAGGTAGAAAAGAGTGAGGATATGGAACAAGGGCACAACAGTAACTATGGGTGGTCTGAATATGCAAATTGGCTCAATTAATTAACTTGACAGTGATATCTCAAACAAAGATTCGTGGAGTGTATGAGAGACTATTTCTGAGAGCAGGACGTCATGGAACCAACCAGAGAATGGGCTAATTTAGTCTTGATATTATATAACAAGGAAGGATTGGTGTATGAGCTTTGCCTTGGAAGGAGTAACCACAACATGCTCGAGTTTCACATTCAGTTTGAAAGCGCAAAGACTGAGTCATAAATGGAGTTTTAGTGTTCGCCAATAATAATTATACTAGACGAAGGAAGGATTCACCCTGGGTGGACTGGGGTAGAAAAGAACAGTCAAAGGCAGTACAGATGAAGACGTTTGGCAAAAAAGTTAGGGAGATATTAAAGACCAAAGAGGAATTGCATGACAGAGAAAATCATCCATATCTTGATAAGGAAGTCAAGGATAACATGAAGGCAAATCCCAGGGCATTTCTTACTGCACAAGTTGGTCACACTGTGGAGGATCGGGCAAGTCAGTGGCCTCTTAGAGTTATGGCTGAATTCTTATGTGATAAACCCAGATAATGTTTGAGTGAGAAAGGTTCAAATCCTGCCATAGCAAGTGGCAGAGCTTGACTTCAAATCTGGAATTAAGAGACTGATGGTGGTTATGAATCGATTGCCAAGCAAAACTCACCTGGTTCACTCATGTCCTTTTGGGAAGGAAACGGCCATTCTACCGTCGATTCACCACTCTCAGGCTGAAGGCATTTCCCATTTACTCCGTTCTAAAAGATCTTCTCTTGACTCTCAGGCTATGACCTTGAGTCCTTTCTCTCTTAACAGTTGATGAATCTTCCCAACATCTACTCTGATGCGTCCAGTGAAGAGACCCAGTCCAGGTGGGAGTCGATCTCGGTCATGCTGCAGAAACATGACGGAGAGATCGAGAAATTCGGGCAGCGTGTCAGGGGAGCGAAGCAATGGGCCGCGGCCTCCGAGACCACTGCTGAGTCATCCATGGGTCAGGTCTGGGCCCTTGGACATCGAGTCCCGACCTTATTGGAACATATTAATGACCTCGGAAATCGAGGTCATCGGGAAAATATTCGGTTGCTGAGCCTTCAAGAATGGGAGGAGAAAGGGCAGCTTGTTGATTTCCTGGAGCAATGGCTCCCACAGCTGCTGAAATTGGAGTCAGAGCTGGGCTGGTTGCTGGTTGAGCGGACCCATCAGGTTGCTGTGCGCCAGCTCAGGTCGGCCCAGTGCGCCCGCCAGATCCTAGTTCAACTTCAAAATTAGAGGGAAAACAGATGCTGCTAGAGTCCACCAGAGAGTTGGAAAAAGATCCCCTTGCCATCATGTACAAGGGCTCCAGGATAATGTTCTTCTCTGGCTGTGGTCCGCAAGGGGAAGGCATTTGATGAGGCAATGAAGCATCTGAGGGACTTAAATATTCAACATTCTATGCGATATCCGACAATGCTATGGTGCAGTCTTGGAGGATCTGTATATGACTTCAGATCACCGGGAAAAGTAAACGAATTTCTGGATGCTCTAAACTGACTGCAGGATTTGAACTGTATGGATAATGACTTTATTTTGCCCCTCTTTTCTTCTTTTTTCCTCCTCTTTTCTTCCTTTTTTCTCTTTTCTATCTTTCCCTGGTGGTGGTGAGGGAGGGGAAGTGTTAGTTCCTTAACGTTTCTATGGACTCTTTTTGTGTGGTTTATTTGATTATTGGGGGACGTTTCTGAATTGTTTTTATTTGTTTGATTATTACTTGCTGAGATTGTAATTTTATAATTTTATATATTTTCATCTTGTGTTGTTTTGCTAAGTGTATCGAGGTGTTGGTGTGGGGGGGTCGCTTCTGTCTTATAAAATGTTGGAATTTATTTACTCTACTTTGTAATGCCTGGGCCGAGGGCATGCCTCTGGCTAGGAAATGTTCTGGTGGGATTATTGGAAGGTAGTAGTGCCTCCTCTGAAGAAGGGGGAAAATCTCCTTTTGACTATGTTTAATGTTATTTGTTTTTAGGAATAGTTCTTAGTTGTTTTGATTCAGCTGTTATAAGGAGTGTTTTATGTGTGAATTATTTTTGTTTTTTATTCAATGTATTTTGGGTGGTGTTCTCCCTCCTGGAGGGCATCGGGCTTACTCGGACTATCATGGCTAGTCATTCGTATAGGTGGTGCACCTGGAATGTCAAGGGGAGCCACTCATTAATCAAAAGGAAAAAGATATTATCAAGTCTTAAAAAAAAGACAGGGTGGATGTAGCCCTTCTACAGGAGACACATCTACTTGATAAGGAGCATTCGAAGGTGGATTTGGCAAGGTGTTCTTTTCATATTTCAGCTCAAAAAGTAGGTGAGTTGCTAATCTTACTGGTAAGAATCTCCCTTTCCAAATGCTAAGCCAGATAAAAGATGACTGAATGATATATATTAATTAAAGCCCTAATATATGGAGAGGAATATGAGATTTTGAATCTCTATTGCCCGCCGGTGACCCACTTACATTTGTAATGGAAGTGATCTCCAAGTTGATGGCTCTTGGGGTGCGCCATACTATTAGAGGGGGAGATTGTAATTGTATCATTGACATGGGTGGACAGAATACCTAAGAGCTCTGGGCATATCTTTGAGATCTAGGTGTTGGCAGATCTGAGTAGGGAGTTGTGGCTGGTAGGTGTGTGGAACTGTCTTCACCCCGAGGGTAGAGACTTTACTTTTTATTCTTATCCACACAAGTGCCATACCAGAATTGATATGTTTCTTTCCCCTCGACCCTTTTGAACTCAATATTGTTTTATAAAGTAGGTAATATAACTATTTTCAAACATGCCGCAGTATTTTTGAAGGTTAAGATTGGTGATGATAAAATAGCTTTCCGACACTGGCGTATGGACCTTTCCTATTGAAGGATAGTAAGTTCATAAAATATTTCTCGCAGGAATTTAAAACCTTCCGGGATATCAACTCAAACACAGCCAGTAACCTTTTGGTGATGTGGGAGACGGTTAAGGCATATGTGCGAGGCTTGGTTATCTCATATTCTGTGAGTCCGAAAAGACAAAAGGGAGAACAACAGTGTCTGCTCGAGGCTCGCCTGAAGGCGGGTGAGACAGCGTATGTGGATAGACCTTCCATTACTAAACTACAGCTGATCACAGCCCGTTAGGCAAATTTGAATACCACACTTAGTCAAACAGCAAAGAGGGAGATATTATTTGCGAAACAGAGATTATTTAAATACGGTTACAAGCCTGGCAGGTATCTAGCACACGTTGCCAGAAAGAAAAAGGCTTCCCAAGCCAATACGCCTATTAGAAAGAGTACTGGTACCCTCACCTGTGATCGTGAAATGAGCAATGCAGCCTTTGGAAAGTTCTGTTTCAAATTGTATAGGCCAAAGGGCTGTGAGGATAGAACGAGGAAGATAGAGTCTTTTTTTAAAAAAGATTTGGCCCTCCAGGACCTAACCTCAGAGAGGGTGTTGTTCTTGAATGCCCCCCGGCAACCCAGGAAATGCAGGATGAGGTAAGGCCGCTCCAGAGTGGCAAAGCGCTCGGACTAGATGGATTCCAAGCTGAGTTCAAAAAGAATTTATTGGGGAATTAGCCGGGCCACTTAAAAATATATATAATTATTCACATAGTCAGGCCTGCCTCTCGCCTTCTCAGAGAGAAACAAATATTTCTCTCATTCTTAAGAAGGGAAAGGCCCCAGATGACTGCTCTTCGTACAGACCTATATCCTTGTTGAATGTGGATTTTGAAGTTCTCACAAAAATATTGGGCATTAAGACTGGAGAGGGTTCTACCATTTGTTATAAAAGAGGACCAGACGGAGTTTATAAAGAGCCACAGATCAACTAATAACATTAGAAGAGTCTTAAATATGGTATAAGCCTGCCAGGAGGGAGCGATACTTGTATTAGTTATCTCCCTAGAGGCAGAGAAGGCATTTGATTGGGTAGAATGGACATATCTCTTTTAAGCTCGGGAATGGTTTCATGTTGGAGAGGTCTTTACTAAATGACTTACTTTATTAATTAATGATCCCAAAGCAGCGGTTTAAGTTTGGACAGTGTTAGCATTGGGAGAGGTTGTCGACACGATTGCCCTCTCTCACCATTATTATTTACACGAGTGATTGAGCTGTTGGTGGAAGCTATATGAGCTGAACCTAATACAATGGTTTTGGAGGTTAGATCGGGTAAGCACAAAATTACTCTCTATGCAGATGGTGTCCTCCTTTTCTTAAATGGTCCATTGACACCTGCACCCTGCTTAATTCAAGTGGTTAACTTATTTGATTAGATTAGAACCCACCCATACCTCTAAATTTACCCATTACCTAACATTACGGGCAATTTAGTATGGCCAATTCACCTGACCTGCACATCTTTGTGACTGTGGGAGGAAACCGGAGCACCCCGAGGAAACGCACGCAGACACGGGGAGAACTTGCAAACTCCACACAGTCAGTCGCCTGAGTCAGGAATTGAACCCGGGTCTCAGGCGCTGTGAGGCAGCAGTGCTAACTACTGTGCCACCGTGCTGCCCACTATGTTCTCACGTTATAAAATCAATTTAATGAAATCGGAGGCCATGCTGCTAGGTGCTCTTGCCAGTATATCCAATTTTCCGGATAGATCCCGTTTCCCCTTTCGGTGGTCACTGGTAGGTTTTCTTTACTTCGGTATTTTTAATACTCCAGCATTCGGTCAGCTATATAAAGCCAATTATACACATTTGTTTTAGAAAGTAAGATAGGACCTTCAATGCTGGGAAGATCTCCTGATAGCCTGGATAGATAGAATAGCTTTGGTCAACATGAATATCCTACTTGGCCTTTTGTATGCTGTGAGAATGCTCTCCTTGATGCTGCCGAGACAGGCGCTGCATAAGCTTTATGGTTGGCTCGGCTCCTTTACTTGGAGTAATAGACGGTCCCTTATTAAATTAGAAAAGCTACAGCTTCCACAAATAAGGGGTGGGCTGGATTTTCCTGATTTTAGGAGGTACGAATTGAGCTCTCTATTATCCTACGTTCGTGATTGGGTCTCTTGTGAACCGCAATCAACCTGGTTACATATTGAAGCCTCACTAGCAAAATATCCCATCATCAATCTTATGGACAAGATGAGAGTTATTATGGATCATTGTAAAAATTCTATTGTATTAAATACAATCAAAGCCTGGAGGATACTGCGACAGGATGAGGGTAAACTACAAAAAAAACTGCCTTACACCCCTCTGGTGGGAATGTTGGGGTTCCAGCCAGGGCTGTGTGATGCTGTACTCAGAGCCTGGGAGTGCAAAGGTATCTCCTGTTTGGGAGATCTGTTCGATGGGGAGGTCATGATGTCCTTCGAACAGCTGCATCAGAAGTTTGGGCTGCATAGCAAGATCTTTTTCGATATTTTCAAATCGGAGACTTTTTACAAAAGAAGACCACATTGATAATTAATCCTTATAAATGAGATAGGGAAAGGAGGGTGCATCGGCCAATGTGTCCACCCGCGGTCAGTACTCTCTACCAAAAACTATTTAATAAGGTATCAAAGGACATGGAATGGTTGTATAAAACCCTAGAGACAAGAATTGGGAATGGAAATCTTCTTAGACGTGTGAGAGGGCATCTGGGAAAACACCAGGAAGATCTCTGTCTGTAACAGAATTCATACAGCTCAGATGGCACCTGAGTGACTTGCAAAGTTCAAGGCAGGAGCATCTCCAATGTGACCCATATGCAAAATAGTAGTTAGTAATCTCACGCATTGTCTGTGGACCGGCCATAAGATCTGCAGGTAGTGGGGCAGAGTAGCGAATGCCTTGGCAAAGATTTTGGTAACGGAGATTGGGTTGGACCCACTGTCTCTACTTTTGGGCTCCCCAAATTTCCCCTCTTTGGAAGTACACGGAAGGAAATTATTCACTATCCTTTCCTTTTGTTCGAGAAAAGATGTTTTATTGAATTGGGTATCTGAAGGTTACCCAGGAGCTTCAAATTGGTACAGGATAGCCATGGTATATATCCCCCTTGACTTCCTTATGAATATGGTGCACCAAAAAACGTAATTTTTTTATACAACATGGCAGCCCTTTTTGAACTACATTGACACAGATATATCAGCCACATTGTTCAGGGCCTTTGCTTAGCCATGGGGATGGTTCTGGCTGGTTCGGGGGATCCTGGGAGGAGGAATCCCATATAAATATCAGTTCTGTTATGATTTAATATACATTTATATTGAATTTGTATCTAGTTATTTATTTACTTATTTCTTTTCTATTCTCCTTTTGTCTATTGTTAGTAATGCAGGATATCCTATTTCATGTTTTGGTAGTTTGTAGAATAGATTAATAGTTTTTTTTTTACAAATTCTATATTGGGGTTGTTACTATATTGTAAAGCAGAATACACTAGTTTGTACTATTTTTGTAATTTTGTAAAAAAAATTTAAAAATCTTCTGTTTTCAATAAAAATATCTACAAAAAAAGGTGTCAAGTTCGCACATTTCTCATCTTCTGGGACCCTCCCTGATACTAGAGATTCCTGAAAGAATACCATTAATGCCTCCATCCAGCTTATTTATACATTTCGTTTTTCGAGCAATTTCTCCTCATCAGCTCTGCGTCCCCACTCTCTTGAGTATTTGGGACATCATTCATGTTATCCACCGTGAATTCCCCAGTCATCCATGGTTGCCTCATCCTCCCTGTACAATGCCTCTTTTACCTCGGGATGAATCTCTGCTGTGACTCCTAAATTGCTCTGAGAAACTCCCACCATTACCATTCCACTGTTTTTCCTGCTAGATTCTTCTCCCAGTCAATTCTACTCAGAACCTCCCTCATGCCTTTGCAGTTGCCTTTATTCAGCTGTAATGTTAACTCCAGTTCTACCTTCTCCCTCTCAAATTGAAGAATCGGTTCAAAATAATATTGCGATCACTGCCTTCAAAGGGTTCCTTCACCTTAAGCTTCCTTATGAAGTCTGCCTCATTGCACAACACTAAATCCAGGATTACCCGTTCCCTTGTTGTCTGCACCATAAGCTGCTCCAAAAATCCATCTCGTAGACATTCCACAAATTCCTTTCCTTGCAAATCATTACCAGTGATTCTCCCAGTCCACCTGCATATTGAAATCCCCCCAGTCACGAAACTTTGCCATTCCTACACGTGTTTTTTTTTCCATCTCCTGTTATGTTTTGTGCCCCAGCTCCTGACTACGATTCAAAGGCCTGTACATAACTCCAACTACGGTTTTGCACCTTTGTGGTTCCTCAATTCTGCCCACACACATTCCATACCCATCTGACTCTATTTCGAGTGATGGGAACTGAGTGATGGGACTGCAAAATACTTCAGCATTGCCACAAATTTATAGATAAGGCATTGAGTAAAAATATTTAATTTTCGCCACAGTGTATTTCTTTGGCCAAATATCCTGTCTGTATTATGGAAGAATACAAACTTTTGAAAATGTGACAGAAGGACGATATGACGAGGGCATGAGTCTATAAAGAGATTAAGGTGGGTCAAGTGAACAGCCAAATATTGGTGTATGGAACACTGTTGGAAAATATGTCTGTGCTCAAAGTTGTTTGAGGGTTGAATGGAACCACAGGGTATTGTTTCAATGGAGAGATTGGCTTGAGGCACAGAGGGACCGAGGAACAGGGCACCTGGATTACAAAATGAAACCTTTCAGGTGTACATCAATTTTTTAGTGAGGTAAGTTAAATGTTGAAAGTTTCGGAAACAGAATACATTTAAAAGTAGGGAATATTTTCTACAGCTCTACAAGGTCGTAGTTTAACCACATCGAAAGTGCTATGGCCACAATGATATGAAATGCTGTCCAAAGAAGATTCATTCAGCTGACTCTTGTGAGGACCATTTATTACAGGAGGAAATCTTGAACTGACTGGCCATGGATCTGCTAGGGTTTAGGCGAACAATATGTGATCTTGTTTAATCACAGAATATTCCAAGTAGTCTTTTCAAGTTGAATTCTGAAATAATATTTCAGCTTGTGTGAGAGATTACCATGAGTGGATGGGCTGTAAAATTGAAGAATATCTCAGTGAAGAAGCTGGTGATTTGGTGTAATCCTCTCAATGTGTTGTGTCTTTGTGGAACTCTCTTCCCAGAGAGTGATGAGGGATAAGACATTGAATATTCCTAAAACAGATTCTTGACTAAGAATGACGCACTAACGTTGTCAAGGCAAAGGAGGAATGCGTGATTGAGGCACAATCAGATCATCCACAATCTTATCGCATTATGAAGCTATTTTAATCCTTACTCCTGATGCTAGTTTCCACATTTCTGTTGTCTTTAGATACTGAAAAAATTATGACACGTTACTCTTGAACATGAAGATTTTTCCTTTCAGATTATTGTGCACAGCTTTCCATATGTGACTTTTAAATGGGACTCAAAAGCACTCAGGAAAGATTCATGATGCTGTAGAGAAGTCAGGAGCAGAGGACAAAGGGAAAGCCTCACTTGAAACTGCTTTAGAAATCAGATTGGTTCGAATGGATAAATTTAACAATGCAGATTTCTGTCAGTTGTTCTTGTCAGATGCGTTTCATTGGCAAGGTGAGCATTCTGTTGCTTGTGTTTAATTTCTGTTCAGGAACACTAACAGGCATGTTACAAAGAGAGAAACTGGGTTATTAACAATTTGATAGTGAAGGGAGAATGATATAGCTTCAAATCCTGTGTGTCCTTGCAGATTGTATTCCTCACTATCTGATGCTCACAAACTATGGAAATAGTGAGACCACATCCTCTGTTTCCAACAATTAAAGTGACAGAGACATACAACATACAAACCGAGCCTCCAGCCCAATACAACTACATCAGCCAAAAAACACCAAACTACATTATTCCCAGTTACCTGAAGGTCTATAACCTACTATTCCATGGCATTTGGCATTTAAATGCTGCGTTATCGTGTATCTGTGAGCTGAGCGTTTATGTTCTTCCAATATATGCACGACATGTTTTCACGGAAATAGATCTCACAACATCAAAGACAAACTCATCAGATCAAAAAAATTGCCTCATTGTTTAATAATTATTAGAAAATCGGATTGTCTTTTTAGTTCATTTGGGATTTTAATGAAGGTAGACCAACATTAATTGCCCTTGAGATGTTCCAGTCCAGTTGGTGCTGGTCCATCCAAGTGGCTGTTGAGAGGGAGTGCCAGCTGTTCATCTCATGTGCTGGTTTAACTGGGAGTAAATATTACCGGTGATGGATGGAGTGTTAAACAAGCCACCACGCTGTGATGAACAGCTCATAGGGTAACAGACTCTTTGTCAATACGAATATATGGGAAGGAATTTATTAGTCTTCAGAGAAATAACAACCTTACAAGAGAAATCTATATAATAATGAAGCGAAGTCTGTTTTTATGTTATTGGCGAACTTAAAATAATGGTGTCAAACAGCTGGAATAATTTTGATGCTGTTGTTGGACGATTCTTTCACTGAGCATGTGAATTATCCTGGATGAGCTCAGAGATGGCTGGGCTGTCCTATGTTGAGTATGTGCTGATATTCATTGGGAGGATGCTTGTTTGTAATCTCGCCACTTACTGAGCACAGTTCGATTTAACAATCCAACATGTCCCATTGGTTGCTGCTTCAGAATATATCAAAGCTTTCATGACTGCCACCACAGGGAATCGTGTAATAAAGACAAGGCCCATCGCGTCTGCACCACCCAGTGCTGATACAAGTGCTTTATAATGTTTGTGAGGTTACCTTCCTGAACCCCCTCCCTGGCAATGCATTTTTGACACACATCATGCTCTGTGTTCAAAACAGGTTTCACAAATCCTCTCTTAGTATCTTCTCTTTCACTTCAAACGTATTTCCCCTTGTTTTTGACCCTTTGACTGCGGGGAATAGCTGTTGTCTGTTCACTCATCCCATACCTCTCATGCTGTAATACACTTCTGTCAGGTTCTCCCCAAAAGCAAATGTAACGTATCTTCATGGTTTGAGTTCTCTCTTGTCTTGTTACATCTTTCAAAGTGCAGCATCTCACATATTTCAGTGTGACCGTTTATCAGTCATTGATCTGACCATTTCACAATCCGTTTGTACCCTCTTGTAACCAACACTTTCCTGCTCACTGTGACCCACCCGATTAATCATTGTGTCATCTACAACATGGTTTATCATTCGCAAACATCCCCTCCATCTCCCACATTCTTATCATCAACATTTATGAATTTCAGAAACAAACCTTGATTTTCTTCCTGCTGTACAGATGTTGTTGCAGAATTGGGAATTGCAGTCTCTTGTTTTTCTTATTTTGGTGAATTTACAGCGTGAATCAGCTGTGGTCTTTTGTAAGGGAGCCACAAATATTATTTTGGACATGGAGCTGAATTCTGCTTTTATACTCCACCCCTCTGCTTGTATTATTCATATGGCTTCGCCATCATTAACCTTGGACTAACTTTTGGCAACATGCCCTGAAATATTCCCATTTTACTTGGACCTGCAGCTTATTCTTTACAACATTCGCTGCAATACTCAGAGCTAAAAGAACTTTTTAAGCTGCAGGATGGACACAGGCTTATTTATTAATTTTGTTTGGAAGAGCTAGAGCAATGATGATAAAGATTGAATTAAATTCTGGATTATAAACACACTATAGATGATCAATTCACATTCTCATTTCTACGTTGAATTGGAAGAAAATTAAAAGAACAAATACCCACTGTTCTGAATATTGTTTAAAACGTGATGTCATATTGAAATAATGCATTAAGGAAGACCATGCATCAATTTTCTTTTGAATATTGCGAGGACATTGTTCAAACAAACAGTGTTCTTGCCTTTGGCTCCTAATTCTTTCAACTGATCTTCCCGTGTAATTTGAGGTAAGATCAGAGTGACTTCTCTTTCAATCGAAGCAGAACTTGACTGAGGGTGGATTCAAGGACCCAGAACAAAACTGTGATTAATGGGAATTCGAGAACATTCTGCACTGGGAATGGGAGCAATAGAAAAATCAGTCTCTGCAAGGTATCTTCCAAACTGCATGTCATCCTGACTAGGGACTCATTTGCGGTTTCTTCGCAAGTATTTTTTAAAAATCTTGGAATGCCCCTACAAACAGCTCTGTCTGGATCTGCATCACTTTGTATTGAAGAGGTAAAGCAGGGCAACTCTGTGTCGCTTAATCCAGAGCCATTGGGGACGACAAATAATCTCTGCCCTTGCTAGTGCCTTCCCAAACCCTGGATGAATATATCCTGTTAAAAATACAAAGATATTTTATGTTTTCATCGTTGGATGTAAACTCTCAGAAAGGTAAGACCTTGCTGGATGAGTATGATGCCAGTGAGATCAGGAGCATGATAAGACATTGATAATAATTGGGATCATTACTTCAATCAGTTACTTTCAGAGGATTGATCATGTGATGTCATGACCACCGAGTTCAACATTTTCATAATGCATTATGACAGTGTCAATACATTATCAGTATTTAGGGAGTTGTCAGGCACAGAGTTTTTCATTTTTCATTCAAACACCATAACCAAATTCTTGAGCATCAACAGAAATGGCAGCTTCACTGTTCCATTTCAGAACAGACAAATATCTACTTTCCAAAAGAGTAACTAAGTTGAAAGAGCAGGAAAACATTTGCAGGTTCTGAGCAGAGAGAAACACTATTAACGTTTTGAGTCCAACATGTGTTTTTCAGAAGAGGATCATATCAGACTCAATATGCTGCCTCTGTTTCTACCTTCAGATCCTGACTCATCTGTGGTGTTTTGTCACTGTTTACTGTTTAGAACACAGAACATAGAACATAGAACAGTACACCACAGAACAGGCCCTTCAGCCCATGATGTTGTCCCAACCATTGATCTTCATGTGAGGTAAACCTAATGGACGAACTCTCAAATTTCTGTGATCATATGCATGTCCAGCAGTCTGTTAAATGTCCCCAATGACCTTGCTTCCACAAAAGCTGCTTTCAACGCATTCCATGCTCTCACAACTCTCTGTGTAAAGAACCCGCCTCTGACATCTCCTCTATACTTTCCACCAATCGGTTTAAAACTATGACCCCTCGTGTTAACAATTTCGGCCCTGGGAAAAGGTTTCTGGCTGTCAACTCTATCTATGCCTCTCATTATCTTGTACACTTCAATTAGGTTCCCTCTCTTCCTTCTTTTTTCCAATGAAAAAAGTCCGAGCTCAGTCAACCTCTCTTCATAAGATAAGCCCTCCAGCCCAGGCAGCATCCTGGTAAACCTCCTTTGATGCCTCTCCAAAGCATCTACATCTTCCCTATAATAGGGCGACCAGAACTGGACACAGTATTCCAAGTGCAGTCTAACCAAAGTTTTGTAGAGCTGCAACAAGATCTCATGGCACTTAAACTCAATTCCCCTGCTAATGTAAACCGAAACACCATATGCTTTCTCAACAACCCTGTCCACCTTGGTGGCAATTTTAAGGGATCTATGTACCTGCAACCCAAGATCCCTCTGTTCCTCCACGCTGCCAAGAATCCTGCCTTTAATCCTGTACTCAACTTTCAAATTTGACCTTCCAAAATGCATCACCTCGCATTTATCCAGTTTGAACTCCATCTGCCACCTCTCAGCCCACCTCTGCATCCTGTCAATGTCACGCTGCAGCCTACAACAGCCTTCTATACTGGCAACGACACCTCCAGCCTTTGTGTCATCTGCAAGCTTGCTAACCCATCCTTTAATCTCCTCATCCAACTCATTAATAAAAATTACAAAGAGTAGAGGCACAAGAACACAACCCTGTGGAACACCACTCACCACAGACTTCCAGGCAGAATATTTTCCTTCCACTACCACTTGCCGTCTTCTGTCGACCAGCCAATTTTTTATCAGCTAAATCTCCCTGTGTCCCATTCCCCCTGACCTTCTGAACGAGTCTACCATGGGGAACCTTATCAAATGCCTTACTGAAGTCCATATACACAACATCCAACGCTCGATCCTCATCAACCTATCTAGTAACATAGGCCAAGAACTCGATAAGATTTGTGAGGCATGACCTGCTCCTCACCATGATCTTCCAGATGGTCTTAAATCCTACCCCTCAGAATCCTTTCTAACACCTTACAGACGAAAGACATGAAACTGACTGGTCTGGAATTGCCGGGGATTTCCCTATTTCCTTTCTTGAAGAGAGGAATTACATTTGCCTCCCTCCCATCCTCCGGTACTACTCCGGTGGAGAGCGAGGATGCAAAGGTCTTCACAAGCGGCGAAGCAATCACATTTCTCACTTGCCAGAGCAGCCGAGGACAAATATGGTCTGGCCCTGGCGACTTGTCAATCTTAATGTTTGACAAAATGTTCAACACATCAGCTTCCTCAATCTCTATCCGTTCCAGCATGCTTACCTGCTCCTCAATGGTTTCATTCACTAAAAGGTCCTTTTCTTTAGTAAAGACAGAAGTAAAAAAAACTCATTAAGGCTTCCCCTACCCCCTCAGACTGTATACACAAGATCCCTATGCTATCCCTGATCAGCCGTTCTCTTTATTTGATAATTCTCTTATTCCTCACGTACGTGTAAAATGCCTTTGGATTCTCCCTAATTCTTCCTGCCAAGCCTTTCTCGTGCCCCCTCCTGGCTCTTCTCAGACCATTTCTGAGCTCCTTCCTCACCTGCCTGTAATCCTCTAGAGCTAAGAAAGACCCTTGCTTCCTCCTCCTTACATAAGCTGCCTTCTTTCTTTTGACGAGAAGCTCCTCCACTCTCGTCATCCAAGGTTCCTTTATCTTACCCTTCTTGCCTGTCTCAAAGGAATACATTTATGCATCACTCGCAACAACTGTTCCTTAAACAGTCTCCACATGTCTATAGTGGCCTTTCCATGGAACAATTGCTCCAGGTCTATGCTTCCCAAAGCACGTCTGATAGTATCATAGTTTCCTTTTCCCCAATTAAATATCCTCCCATTGTGCTTGCTTCTCTCCTTCTCCATAGCTAAGTATAATGTGAGGCAGTTGTGGTCACTATCACCAAAATGCTCTTCCACCACAAGATCTGACACCTGCCCCGGTTCATTGCCCAGCACCAAATCCCAAATGGCCTCTCCCCTCGTCGGCCTGTCAACGTACTGAGTTGGGAAACCCTCCTGATCACACCTTACAAAAATAGCTCCTTCCAAACCATCTCCCCGAACGAGGTTCCAATCAATATTGGGAAAGTTAAAGTCACCCGTTAAAACTACCCTACTCCATTCACACTATTCCAAAATCTACGAACCTATGCTTTCTTCAATCTCCCTACTGCTATTGGGGGGCGTGTAGTAAACCCCTAATGAGGTGACTGCTCCCTTACTGTTCCTAATTTCCACCCATACTGACTCAGTAGGCAGACCCTCCTCGACAATAGTAACTTCTGTAGCTGTGATACCCTCTCTGATTAGAAGTGCTACCCCCTCCTCTTTTTCCCCCTCCATATTCTTTTTAAATGTTCTAAACATTCTAAGGCATTTGACAGGTGAGCACAGAACATTAGAGAACTTCTGTAAGGGGTGAATATACTAAATGGATTGAGATTTGAATATTGGGGAGAATACAGAGAATAAGGTCCTGCTCTGAACTGAAGGTCATTGCTCATAGCGTATCAAATGTATCAGTGCTTGGAGCTCAGCTGTTCACAAGGCAAAGAAATAATTTGAATGTGGGCAACAAATGCTGTCCTTTCCATTTTGTATTGGTTAGAAGATGAGAGGTTGGGAACTGCAGTTGTTAAAAGGCAAGTAATCAGGACAGTGAATGGCATGTTGTCATTCATTATAAAATTATTCAAGTAAAGGAGTAAAGACATCTTCCTGCAGTTGTAGAGTGTTGCTGGGACAGTGTTTGGGGCACTGTTGGCAGAATGTCTCTCCTTTGTAAGGAACGATTTTGTTCCGATCTAGAGTACAAAGGAGTTTCACTAGACTAATTCCTGGATGAGAAAGAGAGTATAAAGGAAATGAGTGTTTAGTCTGTAGCACTGCGAGAGAATAACATTTAAACTTGAGGATTATGGACTAACACTCATTATGTCGAGAAAAAAGTCTGTGATTTTGTGAGAAATTGCATTTTCCACATGATACATTTTCCCCAATATTTCACGTACCTGTGACGAATCCCCATGTTGGTTGAAATGGAGCTTTAGGCTCTAAATGAACTCTCACCATCTCAGTGTGCAGTTGTGTGCGACCCAGCACTGTTCATAAATCATTCAGTAGCCACAATGCCTTATTCCTGAAAGAGGTAGCCATTCCCACCAGCTTCTGACCTCCACAGGAAAGCCAGTCTGTCTTCTCAGAGATAGAAGGTAATTTGTTGAGACTTTGCAAAAAAACATCCATTTTCCATCCTCACCTTCAGAAACCACATTGACATGACACATGTCTACCACGAGTAATATAGCCAGTAGGAACACCATGCAGCAGTCTATCTGTGGGGTATCAGTAACATTCTACTATTTCTGAATATGTAGCTTGACAGGCTGCAATGCCTCTTCCTGGTCATATAGAAGTGGCTCAAGGACCTGACTTAGTGACTCCTGGTTCCTCTTTAACACCTCGATGTGCTGAAGGGGTTATTTTCCTGGGAATCCTGTTATTGAAGATTGCAGTCAGGGAGACCATATGATTTTGTGAGACACCTCTGGGTGAGGTATGGGAACTGCACACATAATTAATCTGGGTCTGCAACATAATCAACAAATGAACACAGTTCTGCAAAGAGAGGGGAGTAGGATGTTTCACACTGGCACCGACTATTTCTTTTCCCAAGAATTTTTTCCAACGCCATACCAAACTGTGTGTGACAGTCTTCAGGTGCTAAGAAAAAGTGAGGACTTCAGATGCTGAAGATCAGAGTCCAGAGTGTAGTGCTGGAAAAGCACAGCAGGCGAGGCAGCATCCGAGGAGCAAGAAAATCGACATCTCGGGAATAAGTCCTTTGTCAGGAATCCTGATGAACACTTTATGCCCAAAACATCGATTCTCCTGTTCCTTGAATGCTGTCTGACCTGCTGTGCTTTTCCAGCATTACACTCTCGTGCCTTCAGGCCCTGAATGGTCTGCTCTGTTTCTGTGCACCGGCTTATCGAAGTAAATGTCATCCAAATGCCCTTGTCTGGTAGGTTTGCGGAGCTGTATGTAACATAGGGACTTTGGACTGAGGAGCAAGATTGGGTAATTAGACACTTTGAGCCTTCTCCAGCTGACAGTAAGATCGTAGCTGATCAGTTTGTGGTCTCAGCCCCAATTTCCTATCTGTAATTCAATGTCATTTACTGTCCAATATTTAATATACAGCTTTGACTAAACGCAAACACCCAGGCACCACAAACTTCTGGGGAAGAGCATTTCCACTCAAACAGTCCTTTGTGAATTTCTCCTCATCCATGTTCAGACTGTGGTTAGAGGGGTCACTGTTTTATTTTCTAGTGCTGCTACTCCACTGGTCATTATAAATTTTTAATGTAACTAGGTTGGTGTTATGGCCAATGATATAGGTCTCAGAATAGGTCACGTTCTTTGTGAGGGATAAGTCGGTTCTATATCTTACATTTGCAAAAAAAAAAATCACCAGAGCAAAGATACTCCAAGTAAGATGGAAAGATACATGACAAGCAGTTTGCACAGATATTTACATTAATATTTATCTTTCAATGCATACACCAACACATTTTGTGCATACACACAGACACATATACAGGTGCACACAGACACACCCATACTCATGCCTGAAGACAGACAGAAAAAAACTCTGCAGAATACCAGCTCGAAAGAGTTTTACAAGAAATAGTTAAATTCAAGACAAAAAGGAAAAACAAAATGAATGGTATTCTGCTTCTGAGTTATTCTGCTCACCCAAGCTGTTGGCAATCAGGTTCCTTCCTGTGACATTTGGAGTTGGCTGAATTCGCTTTGCTTCAGGCAATGTGGAAATTCCAATGAATCCTCAACAGGAATTCTTCATGAATGGAAAAGATGTTTGACAGGTTTTCACCTCTCATAAGTTGCTGTGAGAAGGAAGAAGGAAAGAGAGAGAGAGCAATAAGCTGTGGCTTCTCAAGCAGGTTGCATTCTCTCGATATTTTAGCTGAAATATGTAATAATGTTATCTGACAACAATACTGGGTCTTGTGAAGCCTCCTTGAACATTCCCAGGATTGTATGACTCCATCCCTGTTACCTGCTCCCTGTAGGAGCAATTTATAAAGTATAATTTGAAGATACATTTGTACGTGTCCTCATAATTTGTCCAATAAATTCATGTCTTCAAATATCTATTTTAAAATGAGTACATCGTTCTCTTAAATTTGAATCCTTAGTTCTTGTCTCACATAATCGTAGGAAATGTCCATCAGCTACACAACTAATACACTATCCTCAAGATCTTATACGGTTCAGTATGAACATCATTCATTCTCAATCCTGAAGTACTCTGGCTCTGTAGAGGTTTATAAAATGACGAGGGACATAGAAATGGTGACATTTCCTTGATCGGGAGAATCCAAACCTAGATCAAATAAATTTAAGGTGAGAGGGGAAGGAATTAAAAGAGACAAAAGTAGTAACCTTTTCATAGAGTGTATGGAATGAACTGTCAGAGGAAGTGTTGGAAGCTGGGAGAATTACAGTATTTAAAGCCCATTTGGTTTGGTGCATGAATAAGCAGTGTTCAGTGGGATAGGTGTCAAATGCTGGCAAATGGGACAAGATTAATTTAGAACATCCAGTCGGCATGGACAAGTTGGACCAAAGTTTCTGTTTCCATGGTGTAAGACAGAATAAGGCCTTCATTCCAAGAAAAAAAAGTTCAGTGAAACATTTTTACAAAGACTCGAAAACAATTGAGTATATTTACTATTCAGTTTAGGGAATCATAGTTCTATACAATGCATCTAATGTGGCCTCAGGAATGCCCTGTACAGATGCAGTAAAATGTTCTGACAGCCTTTGTATAAAGTAGAGTCATTCCATATTTCTTCCTAACCACTCGATACTTTTGCGTAATAACTTTGTCTAATGTCTGTACCTGGATTCATAAATTTCTTTGAACACTGAGTTTTGAGAGCTCGCGCCATTTAAACAGTTTACTGTTGATTTACCTTTCTTTCACAGTACAAACCTCGGTAGCCCAGCTTATACTGTTTCTGCTGAAGGTTTGCACACTAAACTCCCCTGTCTATATCCCATTACAGACTCTCTACCTCCACTTGACATCTGATTGAATGACTATCTTGTTGGCTGAGCTAATTGAGCTCCAATACAATTATTTCCCACATCCAAATCATTGGCAGGTACGAATTAGTTGTTGATCTTGCACTGAGCTCTGAGGTACTACACGAAGTTAAAGTTTTCCAACCTGAATATAAACAAAACACCATAAGACCATAAGACATAGGAGTGGAAGTAAGGCCAGTAGGCCCATCGAGTCCACTCCGCCATTCAATCATGGCTGATGGGCATTTCAACTCCACTTACCAGCATTCTCCCCGTAGCCCTTAATTCCTCGAGACAACAAGAATCTATCAATCTCGGCCTTGCAGACATTTAGCGTCCCGGCCTCCACTGCACTCCGTGGCAATGAATTCCACAGGCCCACCACTCTCTGGCTGAACAAATGTCTCCGCATTTCTGTTCTGAATTGACCCCCTCTAATTCTAAGGCTGTGTCCACGGGTCCTAGTCTCCTCGCCTAATGGAAACAATTTCCTAGCGTCCACCCTTTCCAAGTCATGTATTATCTTGTACGTCTCTATTAAGTCTCCCCTTAATCTTCTAAACTCCAAAGAATATAATCCCAGGATCCTCAGCCGTTCCTCATATGTTAGAACTGCCATTCCAGGGATCATCCGTGTGGATCTCCGCTGGACACGTTCCAGTGCCAGTATGTCCTTCCTGAGGTGTGGGGACCGAAACTGGACACAGTACTCCAAATGAGGCCTAACCAGAGCTTTATAAAGTCTCAGTAGCACATCTCTGCTTTTATATTCCAACCCTCTTGAGATAAGAGACAACATTGCATTCACTTTCTTAATCACGGACTCAACCTGCATGTTTACCTTTAGAGAATCCTCGACTAGCACTCCGAGATCCCTTTGTACTATGTCTTTACTAATTTTCTCACCATTTAGAAAGTAGTCTATGCTTTTATTCTTTTTTGCCAAAGTGCAAGACCTCGCACTTGCTCACGTTAAATTCCATCAGCCATTTCCTGGACCATCTCCCAACCTGTCTATATCCTTCTGCAGCCTCCCCACTTCCTCAGTACTACCTGCCTGTCCACCTAACTTCGTATCATCGGCAAACTTCGCTAGAATGCCCCCAGTCCCCTCATCCAAATCATTTATATAATGCGAATAGCTGTGGCCCCAACACTGAACCCTGCGGGACACCGCTCATCACCGGCTGCCATTCTGAAAAAGAACCTTTTATCCCAACTCTCTGCCTTCTGTTAGACAGCCAATCCTCAATCCATCCCAGCAGCTCACCTCGAACACCATGAGCCCTCACCTTGCTCAGCAGCCTCCCGTGTGGCACCTTATCAAAGGCTTTTTGGAAGTCTAGATAGACCACATCCACTGGGTTTCCCTGGTCTAACCTATTTGTCAACTCTTCAAAGAATTCCAACAGGTTTGTCAGGCATGACGTCCCCTTACTAAATCCATGTTGACTTGTTCCAATCAGACTCTGCTCTTCCAGGAATTTAGAAACCTCATCCTTAATGATGGATTCTAGAATTTTACCAACAACCGAGGTTAAGCTAATTGGCATTTATCCCTTATGTCAATTTCCTGGTAGTTACTCAGGGCTCCACGTTCCTGTATAGCAGTCTAGAAAGGTTGGATGGCCTTCTCCCGTGCTGTGTATTGTACTCAAACGGCTGAATTACTTCATCCTCTCTCTTTATAAATCCTTAGGGGGCACAGAAGTCTCCTCGTGTCTCAGTGTACCGATCCTGACTGGCTGTATGCGATCTTCCTCTCTCTGTAACAGCCTCAAGGAGTTGAGTGAGAGAACAACACATCGGGCAGGAGCAGTAGTTGGCCACTCAACCCCTTGAGTCTGCTGCACCATTCGGAATGTGCGTTGTTGACGTGATTGTAACTACAAATCCCCTTCCTGTCTGTTCCCAATAAACACGGATTCTCTTGTTCATCAAAGAGCTACGGAACTCAACCTTGAATGTTTTCAGGAACTCCATCTTCACTGCTCCCTGGGGAAGAGAACACCACAGATCACACAATCCTAAAGAGAAAGGAACATCCCTGTCTCAGTCTGAAATGGGAAGGTCCTTATTCTCAAAATGTGTTCCCCTCAAACCATTCACTACTGTTTCGAAACACAAGGACACAACAATTAGGAACAGATGTACACCATTCAGTCCATTAACTGTCTTCAGCCAAATACTTATCAAATGTAGCCTTCACTGAAGTTAAAGGAATTCCAGATACTATAAGCTAACAAGAGTATAGGAAATAAGAACATAGAAAAATACAGCACAGTACAGCCCTTCAGTCCTCAATGTTGTGCCATGCTTTTAGTCTACTTTAAGATAAAACTAAACGACATATCCTTAATTTTACTATCTTCCATGTGCCTTTCCAAGAGTCACTTAACTGTCCCTAATGTATGTAATTCTACTCCCACCGCTGGCAGTGCATTCCATGCACCCACCACTCTCTGTGTAAATAAAACCTGCCTTTGACATCTACCAAAATCTTGCTCACCTCGTAGCAATCATTTTAGTTTGGGAAGAAGTCTTTGGCTATTTACTCTGTCTGTAACTCTCACCATCTTGTTCAGCTCTATCAAGTTACCTCTCATCCTTCTTTAATCCAATGAGAAAAGCCATAACTCTCTCAACATTTCGTCATAAGACAAGCCCTCTAGTCCAGGCAGCATCCTGGTAAATCACCTCTCTCCCCGCTATAAAGCTTCCACATCCTTTCTATAATGAGGCGACTAGAATATTTCAAATGTGGTCTCACCAAGGCTTTATACACCTGCAGCACAATCTCGCGGCTCTTAAACTCAGTCCCGCTGCTAATGAAAGCCAGCACAACATACGCCTTTTTAACAACCCAATCAACTCGTAGCAACTGAGAGACCTACAGACATGGAACCCAAGATCCGTTTGTTCCTCCACACTGCTACGAATCCTGCACTTGACCCAGTAATCTGCATTCAAATTCGACTTCAAAAATGAATCCCTTCACAAAATAGGAAATTGGAACAGATTTAGGCCATTTAGCCTCTTGGATCTGCTGTGCCGTTTGATCACGGTTAAAATGTTTCTCAGCCACATTCTTCTGCCTTCACCAACTGACCATTGATTCCCTTATTCATGAAAATTGTACTTATCTCTATCTTAAAGAAAACACTGTGTTTGTGTGCGGGCGTGTGCATGTGTGTGTAAGTGTCCATATCCATATGTATATGTGTTGTGTGTTAAATGTGTCTATGTATATTTGTGTACATCTCTGTGAAATGATGGCTCTGTGGATTTGGGGTTAAATGCATTGAAATTTAGATAAACCTCTACTCCTCTACTCCCCTCCTCTACTTCTACGTCTGTCCCTATTATGTTTATAGTCATACAATGCCTCCCTCTGCTGGTGTCCCCATGCCACTGCACAAGTGTCAGTTTTTTTCTCTCTATCAGAGGACATCAAATGATGTGAATCTCTCACATTGCACGGCTGTTTGGCTTTGAAAATATCTCTGGAGGCACAGAACAGTTTTGTCTGACACCTAGATATATTACCATCACCACTGGGTTTCAGTCCAATGACAATCCTGTCCACACCGTGTGTGTGTGTGTGTGTGTGTGTGTGTGTGTGTGTGTGTGTGTGTGTGTGTGTGTGTGTGTGTGTGTGTGTGTGTTGGTGCAATCAAAATTTAGATTGGATTGTGTTGTGAACTACTGCCCTCTCTCTCCCTCCCAAACTGAATCCCTGATGGTTTGCACAATTTACCACCACAATTACAGTGGCGTGGGAGATGGGAGGTGGGGTTTGGGAGATGGGAGGTGGGAGATGGGAGTTGTGGGTTGGGGTTGGGAGTGCAACAGATATTGACAACAACAGAAAGCCCAGCAGCTCTGGAAGCATCTTTGGACAGAAATGAAAGTTGATGTTTTGGATCGAATGACCCTTACTCAGAGCTCGTGTCGGCGCACATTACATCACTTTAAACACCACAGAGACTGCCAGACTCGCCACACACAGATACACACACGAATACACACACATTGAGGCACTCGCTATTCCTTGATACTAACACATACATGGAGAGTGTCAGTATTTCACTCACTCCATGGTGCCCTTGTCAATATTTCAGTCGCTCTGTCTGGTGTGTGTCAGTATTTCTGTGTCGAGTGTGATTGTAGGACAATTTCAATCTTTGCAGATATCAAAACTGGAAGAATTGTAAAGTGTGTTAAGGATAGTGTGGAACTCCAACAGGAAAGATATATTTTGGTGTCGAGTTCAGGTGTATGGCAGATACCGATCAAAGCAGAACAGTGTGAGGTGATGCTCTTTGGTAGGAAGGACATTGAAAGGTAACATTAAACAGGCGGTACTGTTATAAAGGAGGTGCAAAAGCAGAGGGTGGTGGACGTATGAGCTCAGATTATCAAAGACATCAGGACAAGTGGGGGTAGCGGTAAATCTCACAAATTAGTGTCAGTATTTGAGCTGTTTACAGGAGGAAGGAGTCTCCGTGCTTGCTTCTTGGGAAGTGGTGGAGATGGTGTGGTGTGAGTCCACTCTCATGCCCACCGAAACCATGGGCATTCTATTTGTACAAGCTCAACTCAAAAGGGAGATGGCATCACTGAACATTGCTCCTTACTTGGTCGGTGGGTTGTGGATGTTTCAGAATTTCCACACGAGGCGTC
The DNA here is from genome assembly GCF_020745735.1 of Hemiscyllium ocellatum. Lineage (NCBI taxonomy): Eukaryota > Metazoa > Chordata > Chondrichthyes > Orectolobiformes > Hemiscylliidae > Hemiscyllium > Hemiscyllium ocellatum. The sequence continues at coordinate 64,288 of NW_026869209.1, read as the reverse complement.
TCGGTCCTCTCCGGCTCATACCATGGTCCTCCGCACATGGCCGGGGGTCGGGTGAGGGACTGGATATTGGGCACTCCATCACCCGGCTTGGCCCTTTGTGTCCTATCCCAGACTGTTTTTCCTGGAATGGGAGAAGGGGAGGGTAGGAGTGGGTGGCGCTGTTGTTAGTGCTGGTATAGGTGGGGGGAGATATGGTGAGGTGTCTGAAGGGAGTCAGTCCACAGTCCTGTATCCATGTAATGTTATTAGTGTCGGGGTGGGTTATAATGGGGGGAGAGAGAGGCGGGGGAAGGTGCTGCATGCAGCAGCGAGAGTGGTGAAGCATGAGCCTTATTCGGGGCTGAGTGCTATAACAGATATACAGTGTGTGTGTGAGGGAGCAGAGAGAATAGAGTGACCCCTACCCTGCCAGAGTGGGGAAGGTTATTGATGCTTGTCCTGTATTGCTGGACATTTCTTCAGACCCCAGATACTGCACTGAGCTGGGTGGAGAGCTCAGAACATTCACGGTGGGTCTGGCGATGTGGCCCCTCCTCTGGGAAGAGTAAGCCCCCCGCTTCTGTGCTAGCCCATCCACTAGGACCTCTGTGCCCCTGTGACAAACCGTGGTGCAATTTCCCATTATCTGCCCAATTGTGCAGGGCAGCTCCAAACTGAGAAAGCTCAACCGTGTGCCCATTGGCCTTTTAAAGATGGCAATAGTGCCAGGGATCACGGAATATCCAGGGGCATCTGGGCGATGGTGAGTACCTCCAGACATGATGAATGGGAGAATCGGGCTGGCAGTGAATGAGAAGGACACAGTGGGGTAGGGTTTAATGAGAAAAGTTTGATAAGATAGCACCAGGAAACTAGCTTGGCTTTGTGCAGTTGATCCCTCTGTCACACTCAGTGAAAATGGCTAGGAGACGAATTATTGTTAGATTCAATCCAATGAGTCGAATACACTGCTGACCCCACTCACAGTTACAAAGCTGAATTTGCTTATCCAATACTCTCCATCACAGAGAACGAGCTAAACATGAACTACGCTTGGGAAATAAGGCAGGTCAGGTGACTGAGGTATCAGTTGGGAAGCACTTTCGGACAAATAATCATAATTCCATTAGTTTTAAAATAGAGATGGAAAAGAATGAACTGGGTCTAAAAGGTAATGTTCAAAATTGGAGGAAGGCCAACTTTGATGATATTAGCAAGAACTTCCAAACTGGATTGGGACAGATATTCACAAATAAGGGGCCAGCTGAGAAGAGGGAAGCCTTCAAAAATGAGATGTCAAGAGCCCAGAGACAGTATGTCCCTGTTAGTGTGAAGGGTAAGGTTGGTAAGTGTAAGGAATGCTGGAGGACTGGAGAAATTGAGGGTCTGGTCACGGTAAGAGGGAAACATATGTCAGGTGGAGATCAATGGTAGGTAGGGTAGTGAAGAAGGCATTTGGTATGCTTGCCTTTACTGGACAGTGCTTTGACTGTATGAATTGGGAGGTCATGTTGCTGCTGTACAGCACCTAGTTTGGCCACTTTTGCAGTACTGCACTCAATTCTCGTTTCCCTCCTACTGCAAAGAAATTGTGAATCTTGAAGGGAGTCAGAAAAGATTTACCAAGATGTTGCCAGGATTTGAGCTATAGCGAGAGGGTTGTGATGATTTTTCCTGGAGCGTGAGGGGCATGTATAGGATGAATCGCCAAGGTCTTTTCCCCAAAACTAGAGGGCATAGATTCCCGGTGAGAGGGTTAAGATTTAAAAATGACCGAAGGAGCAACTTTTTCCAACAGAGGGTGGTGCATGTGTGGAATGAGCTGCCAGTGGAGGTGGTGGAGGCTGTTACACTTAGAACATTTAAATTACATTTGAATGGGTACATGAAGAGGAAGGGTTTACATTGATATGGACCAAATGTTGGCAAATAGGACTCGTTTAATTTGGGATATCTGATCGGCATTGACGATTTAGACTGCAGGGTCTATTTCCGTGCTGCATATCTCCATGACTCTATGATTCTCTCTGACCTCACTCCAATATCCCATTAATTATTCATTCCCGGAAATAGCAGTTAATGTTGTGAGATGCTATCGTAATGTCTTCACTTCAGCATCCTGAAACCTGAAAATACATCCTCCCATAACACTGTATCAGAGTCTCTCTCCCTCTGTTTATTTCCCAAATCCCTCCCATTAGTTTCTATTTAAACTGTTGGTATTTAAACCATGACATCCAATTTTAATTGTCCAGTTTTAATTTGAATAACTGTCCCATATCTTCCTCTTGCCTTGAATGTTGCTCACCCGAGAGCATCAGCTTCCAACATTTAGAAGCTTAATAACAATATTTAAAATACATAGCTTGCATTTTCTTTGACTTCCCAGTATCCTGCCCTGTGCTCCATGTTGGATAGTGGGGTTTCAGCAGTTTTCAGGCACATCTTTGTAACTTGCTCTGTGCGTATCCATTGAGGGCCTGTATTAATCACTCACTGCTGATCGTGTACTCAATTACATGAGGAATCCCCTCAATTGTTACTGATTCAGACCAGGCTTCCTATTTGCATTGAAGTGACATTTGACTTAATTCTAGTTTTGGTACATTTGTGGAAATGTTGAGGACAGTTTCCTGAAGGCTGTGCTTTAATCTGCTGTTGGACATTCAGGAAGACCAGACGCTTTGCTGACCTACACTGAATGGGTCATAGAGGCTGCAGTTAGGGCATCTAGGTCTGCAACATAAACAACGAATGGAGCAGAGGCTGCAGAGAGGGGAATGAGGAAATCACAATCAGATCAGCCGTGGTCTTAGAGAATGTTGGAGCAGGTTTGGATGGCTCGCTCATGCAACCTATTCGGATATTTCTGTCAGTAGCAAGACAATTCCCCTTCTCTCCCAGTGACCCATACTGATGGGGCGTGAGTCACCTCCTTGTTTTCCTGCGTAACAGTATCCTGGGGCCTCACTTGCACCCTGATTTCCGCCGTCCTAGTCTAGAGCAATTGAGTGACTGCCTCCTGTTCCTGTGTCCCAGTCTCGAACAGTTGAGTCACTGTGTCCTGTTCCTGTGTCCCAGTCTAGAGCAGTTGAATGACTGCCTCCTGTTCCTGTGTGGTTCCTGAAGAAGGGCTCATGCCCGATACGTCGTCTCTCCTGCTCTTTCGATGCTGCCTGACCTGCTGCGCTTTTCCAATAACACATTTTCAGTCCTGTTTCTGTGTCCAGTATCGAGCAGTTGAGTGACCGCCTCCTGTCCCTGTGTCCCAGTCTCGAGCAGTTGAGTGACTGCCTCCTATTCCTGTGTCCCAGTATCGAGCAGTTGAGTGACTTCCTCCTGTTTCTGTGTCCCAGTCTCGAGCAGTTGAGTGACAGTCTCCTGTTCCTGTGTCCCAGTCTCGAGCAGTTGAATGACTCTCTCCTATTCCTGCGTCCCAGTCTCGAGCACCTGAGTGACTCCATCCTGATCCTGTGTCCCAGTATCGAGCAGTTGAGTGACTGCCTCCTGTTCCTGTGTCCCAGTCTCGAGCAGTTGAGTGACTGCCTCCTGTTTTTCCATGTTTCTGAGCAGCAGTTTCAATGCTCTGAATAATGTCTCAAGGTTATGCACGGACTTGATATCAGGGCATTTCAATCTGGAAGCAGCATTACAGAAAGGTAGCTAGAAACTTCCCCAACAGACATCTTTTGCAGCTGGTCTGTTATTTTATCCCAGTCCCCTAAAGAAACAGGGCAAAACATATACAATCCAGCAGTGCTCAGGCAATTCTCTCACATACAGGGAAGAAACATTAAAAAGATTGAAAGATTTATAATCGATCTCTCAGCAAGCATTATCCATTGCATTCAAACTAACTAGATTCTCCCTTTCATTGTCATATGTAACATGATGTATGGAATTGGGTAACTGAATCTGTTTGTTTGGTGATTGTGATTATTGTCAGTCTACGTGAATTATAATTATCTCAGTGGAGAGTGTCCATCTTTTAATGATAAATGAGCTCTGTTCAATATGTCATCCTGTGGTATGAGTGGGAGCAACACGGATAGCACTAATAGGGATCAGCAGCTCCAGAGAGAAGGGGAAGAGAGATCAGAATCTGAGCACATTAAAGTGGAATGTTCCAACAATGGATCAGAATCTGAAAACAATAAACTAGAATGTTCCAACAATGGACAGGAGTTTATCCGTTATGTTTCAATTCCTTCTACATATTATTGGTGGCCATTACCACCGCGGACCAAATATGCAATTTACATTATTCAATATTTTTATTATCCTTTCCTGGCTATTGTTGGTGTCCCTGGTAAGTTTCACTTTCCATTTATTATTTGTACTAACAATGTGCGACTACATTACTCTTCTTTTTCAATTACTCTACTCAGTAAACATTCACTCTCCAAACCACCAGGAACAACAACAGTGAACTTCTTTCATTCTTTCTCTTCTTCTTTAGTTCTGACACTGCACCTTGTGGGGTGAACTACTCCGTTTCAGCTATGAACCAGGATTCATTGTATCACTGCCCTTGCTATTTAAATATTGAAAGGTTGGAGGACACTATCTTCTGTTCCGGATACAAATTCCATTTCCGTCCTCTGACTCCATCTCACCCCTGGTCAATAACTGAGGCTGGAACAGATGAGCCACAACTATGGTGATCCTTTTAGCCATGAGCTGATCACAGACACCATATCCTGACCATTTCTAATTTTAACTACCAACACCTGCAGAATATACTTCACTAGTTCATCCCATCTGCTACTTTAACTTTGTGCTATAAAATACAATCTTAATGAAGCCAATAATCTGCTGATGACTCTCCCAGCTTCAAACCTGCCAAAGCAAATCTGAGTCTGATACTCCATGGCTTGTATCTAAACGCAGACCAAAATCCCATCATTCCTGTACGGATTGATTTATATTGTTTTTGGTTCTGGCAATGCCTTTCCTTTAATATTCACAAGCACGTTGTCACCTCTGTCTATGACACTGTTCTCAGTCTCTATCTGTTAATTACACAAACCCTTGTCAGTTGTTCAGTTAATCTGATTTTCTCCATGTCTGTTCTCTCTCAAACAACAATTGTCATATCTACTGTCGCCAATACACACACATACACAAACGCGCGTGCACACAACACACACACACACACACACACACACCACACAAAATCTCTCACCTTATACTGGTGCTGTGGAGATACAGAACCATACATTTGTCACTCACTGCATGAGTTGCAAAACTTCCCGTGCAAGACTTTTATGCAGTGCACGTATAGTAGCAATATACTGGCAAAGATTTGCCAGTCTCCCCATGCCAGGCATATATTCGAGTTTATTGTGTAGTCCACTTGTATGGTCTGCACAGCTCTCCAATCTGGTTGGTACCTTGTCCCAGTTAATGGTGTCTGGGATGGTTCTGTGAGGCAGATTCGGAATTTGATGTAACGCACCATTTCAACTGATCTGGCAATAATTTTACAATAATCTGGCTATAATGAATGCTTCCATTCTTGTGATTGGACCCACCCTTGTCTCACTTCTCCAATTACTCCCATTTCCTTGTCTCCTTATCCATATTTTCACAACATGTTATCAGTTAATCCATTGTTTGATTTCTGTACATTTCCCCTGGTGTTGTTTTGTGGCTCCGAAATATATCGAGTGTTGGTATTGTGAAGCTCAGAAACAATGAAATGGGATGTGGGGGGCTGTTGTTCCATGTTGTGCAGTGGGTTCTAGCAGCTTTGAGATATGCCTTTGACACTTGGTCTGTGCCTGTCCACTGAAAGCCTGTTTGTCCCTCTCAGATGATCGTGTGGTCAGTAACATGAGGAAGCCCCTCGGGTATTATTGTAAAGGACCAGGTGTCCAACTTGTAGCTGAGGGGTTCTGACTGACTCCTGTTACTGAAACGTTATTGGACGTGCTGCAGATGGTTTGCTGGAGGTTATGCTGTGAGCTGCCTCAGACATTCAGGGAGACCTGAGGATTTCGTGACCCAACTCTGGATGGTGCAACGGGAGTGTAATGACAGCATCTGGGTCTGTAACATGAACAACAAATGGAGCAGAGGCTGCACAGAGGGGAAGATCTGAAACCATGGTGTGAGTGTGTGTGGGAAAGTGGATCTGCCAAATCTGTCTGTGTTTTAACAAGGATACATGCATCCTCTCGCTCTCCAGCTTAAATACGCCCATGCACTCTCTCCCTCTCCTCCCAGCACAAAAATACACTCCCCCCTCTCACACGCACACACGCACACTCCCCCCTCTCACACGCAGGCACACCCTGACCCTCTCCCCCTCACGCAGACACTCCATCTCGCTCTCAAACACACATATCTGCGTATACACAAACACACATGCATACGCACGCACACTCATAAATCTGGGCTGAATTTGCATTTGCCGATTTGTATTTGCAGTTACATTATACTTTGTCAAAAATATACAATTTGTATACAGTCAGTCAATGCGGTATTTTATAAACTCCTACTTTAGACATAAACCCAGATTGACTCCAGGTGAAGACACAGACAGACTCCAAACAAGACCGCACTGTAAAATACATTGCCTGACCGGAGGGGTCACCTCCTTTACATCGATAATACCTGAAGGTGTCTCCAGACAGTGACTTGAAATAAATTATCGGATTTGCATATTAATCAATCAAAACCTTCATCTCGAATCTAACCGATTAAAGATTCAGGAGCCATCTTCGATGTGTTCAATTCATGCACATGAGTTGTACAACCTTTTGGTCTTTCCTCATAAATTCTGTTTTTAAGGTCTTCTCTCTCTAACATCTGATGAAGGAGCAGCGCTTTGGAAGCTTGTGTTTTTAAATAAACCCGTTGGACTATAACCGGGTGCCGTGTGATGTTTGACATTGTCCAACCCAGTCCAAAGCCAGCTCTTCCATATCATGGTTTCTATTGGTTAGCCAATATTATCTCCAAGCACATAAATTGTCCTAACCCCATGTGCGCTTGTATTTGATAATAATCTTTTGTCAGGCACTTAATGCATTATCTTCTGAACGTCCAGATATAATACATCATTCAGATTCCCTTTGTTCACCTTGCTTGTCGCATTTTAAAAAAAATGTTCAACAAATCATTCAAACATGATATACCCTTAATAAAGCCATATCGACTGTGATGGATTGTGCTTTTACTTTGAGAGTCTCCTGTTAATTTCTTAATAACAGAAATGAACAATGTGCCTTCAGTCCCAATTGTTTACTCATAACCTTTCATTCCCGAGTGAAGTTGGTTACTGTCTGTGTGGAGTTTGCACATTCTCCCTGTGCCTGCAAGTGTTACCATCGGGTACTCCAGTTTCTTCCCGCAGTCCCAAGTTGTGCAGGTTAAGTGGATTAGTCATGGAAAATGTCAGGTGTGCAGAGATTGTGCTGGGGGGAATTGGGGTTTGTGTGGGATGGTTTTCAGCGTATCAGTGTGGAGTCGTTGGGTTAAATGGTCTGTTACTACACTATAGCGATTCTATGAATAACACGTGTGTTGCAGAAACCATTTGAGGTAAGAATCTGGGTTAATTCCAATGTCGTTTCCTCAGTGAGGAGATGGAAGCTAATCACATTAACCCAGATGTGACCTCACTAACTTCCTGTACAGCAGCAGCAACACATTACCAGCCTGCTGTAATGTTCCCACTAAGGTTAGAACAGGCTCAGCTGTCTGGGGGAATACACAGCATTGTTGAACTGGTGTGTTGACCTACATTTCAAAGGGATTTGAGTCCAGGAGTAGGTGTGTCTTACTACAGCCGTACATGGCCTTGGTGAGACCCAATCTCGAATATTATGCAATATTGTTTGCAGTTTCAGTCTCCTTACCACATAATCGGCAAAACTGACACTGAGGGAGTGCAGCGAAGAGTGACCAGACTGATCTCTGGGATGACAGGTTTGTTGTGGGAGCAGAGTTGAGTTGACTGGGCCTGTGTTCCATAGGGTTTAGGATAATGTGTGAACTATGTACATCACCGACAGGGCAAGGCAGTTTGGAAGCAAGGATGATAATTCCCCTGTCTGGGATGGCTAAAACAAAGGCCACATCATTAGGTACTGACAGGCCAAAGTACATTGAGATGAGAATAAATGTCTGAACTCAGAAACCGGTGAACCTGGGGAATTCCGCTGTGGAAGCCGAGGCGCTGAATATAAATAAGGATTTCTAGGCACAAAGGAGTGGGAAGAGAGCAGGAGTAAGGTGTGGAGATAGACGATCAGCAATTTTACAGGTAGTTCTCCGATTATGCGGCAACTGCATTCCTGTGGAACACCATATTATAGAAAACGGTGCAATATAAATATGGGGACCAATTCGAAAAAGAGGGGAAGCGGCGACCCTCCAATAATATCAGTAAAAATCAAAACAAAAACAATAGTTAGCCTAACACAAACGATAGCACAGTCTACACAAATCTTTAAAACATACATTGTAATGAATTAGTACAGTAAAAGATTCTACACCCCACCCCCCGTTTGAAAAGAAGTTCCTCCTAAATGTAGACTACACATCCCACTTTAAAGTGGGTGCCTGAGATGGAATCACGTCACAGTGAGCAGGAGCTAATTTTATGAAGAAAGGTGCGCAATGAAGGAGGCCCAGTGTATTGAATGACCGACTCATTTCCCGATGTTTCTGTGCAGTCTGTGGAAAAGCTCTGTAAATGTTGCCACCAGCTCTCAGATGTTAGGAAGGAAGCCTCTGCTGGATCAACAGGACTGTATTTTCCGTTCTGATACTGAGGCTGGGGCCGGATGTTCTGTCCGGTTTTACCCTTTAAGACGTTGGAGCAGTTTGATATAATTGAGTGTCTTGCTTGTCCATTTCAGAGAGCATTGAATAATTTACCACATGTCTGTGCATCTGGAGTTACTTGTAGGCCAGACCAGGAAAGCCCTGGAGATTCACTTCCTGAAAGTTCATTAGGGAAGGAAATTGATGTTTACAAACGACTTTTGCTTCAAAGTCACTATTACTGACACCAGATTTTAGATCTCGATATTTTATTATTTGTTTTTAACTTCCAACAGCTGACAGAGCATTAGCCTTATCTGGATTGATTGGTGTAGACAGCTGTACAGGCTGGGAAGGTAACTGATCTATATTAACAGTTAATTTCATTGCTATTCACTGCACAACTCCCCATACTGGAAATATACCCAGTTCATGTTTATAGAACAATGCACTTGCATGCTCTGCAGGTTTATATATCAATGCACTTTTGGACGGATACGAAGTGGACTGGTGAGCTCTGAACATTGTTCAATCCTGGACGTATTACTAAGAAACACTGGTCTGGTTTACGCTAAATGATGAACAGATACCTCATCTGGGCTTATATACGTGTGAGCTTGATCTGCGAGGTGGATTGAGAGTCCGATATAATTCCTGACATAACTATCACTCCTCCAGCTCTGCCCATTCCGCTATTTAACCCCATATTTCTGCGACAAGTTGTCCATTAATTAATTTCCCAAGTAAAACGTGAATATCTGTAACTCTTGTTATGTACATGAAGAAGGTGACCTTGGACTGAACATGTTTTTAAAAATATTTTAAAGCTTAATGTGAGGTGCTACATTTCAGACACAATTCACTTGGTCAAAATATTCAAATTAAGCAAAGCACAACTTATTCAAACACTGTTTGCAAGGCCACAAGGAATGGACCGTATCTACACTGTCTATGGCACTGTAGGAGCCTCTCAAAAATGCCTAACTCCACCTAAGCCGTTAAATTATGGTATGATAAATGTCAAATTAAACGTAAATAAATCAAATGAAAGGATGCAGCTGGCCTGGCAATCATACACAGACGGTCTCGGGACCCCAGCAATTTGTAACTTGCCAAAACACAGTAGAATCATCAAGCTTGTGAAGAGAAAGCATCATTTCTCTCTCTCAGCTCTATTTTTACAACTGGAGATGTGCCATTAACCCAATAGCCAGCGATGTCAACATCCCACTCACACCAAGTATTATTGTGTTATATCAGGGTTATCGTGAAAGGAGTTAACTGGAGCTGTTTATTCAGTGACTGTGATTAATATCAGTCTTCCTGGATCTAACTGGGTCACTAGAGGCTTTCCCTCTTCCATAATTAGGGGCTTCTTTCAATTTATTATGCCATAGTATTTGGGGCAGTGTAATCCTCAACACGATTGGGATCAGCAGCTAGAGAGAGAGGAAGAGGTCAGAATCTGAGAACATTCGAATGTTCCAACAATGGATCAGAATCTGAGAACATTAGACTGGAATGTCCCAACAATGGACAAGAGTTTATCCGATGGTCTTTACTGGCTTTCTCGGGATTGGGCATGGTTAGAGTTGCGGATAGAAGCCGTACTCATGATTATTCAAGCTGGGTATTATCCCATCCTCGCTATTATTGGTGTTCCTGGTAAGCCTATCTCTATCAATTCTATAAACGATGGTGAAGGTTACTGATATTCCAGTTAATTATATTTAACAAATATATGAACTTTCAGTCAGAAATTCCACTTCCTGTGCATGCATTTCCAAACAGCTTACTCACAAACATCTAAGAAAGAACAAGACTGTTCAGAAACTTGAATCTCCTTTTTGCCCTGAACTTTTTTATGTCTCTATATTCTCTCTGTCATCAAATCTGCCCACACCCCAGTCTCCAGTTATGCATCAGTGCCGTTGCTGAATTAGCTATCATCTACCACTTTGTTCATGACCGATTTTACGGCTCAAGTTCTCTTCTGACCACTCTTGCAGCAACAAGTATTTTGACCACAAGCTACTTCTTGTTTCTACAGTTACTTCACAACAGGGACTCTGTATCAGAGTAGTAGTTTCACTGACCATGTAATTCAGAGGCATAGGTTGTGACTCTAAAAACATTGTTCGAAACCCTCCCACAGCCGATGTCTAAATTTAAATTCGAATGACAAAAGTTGGAATGAAACCTAATTTCCCTCATGGCAACCATAAACCATCAGGATTTTTTCCCTTATTTTAATGATGATCTTTGTTAAAGATACTGAAAAGTTTTGCCCTGTTCGGACTAAGTGTGATTTCAGACCCACAACAATGTAGTTGGCTCCATATTGCCTTCACGAATGTCCGTGTGGTCAAGGGCAGTTACTGATGGCCAACAAATGCTGCCATTGCCAGTGATGCTGGCATCCCGGGAAACAACAACATTAAAGGTGACATTACCAAGGAAATGTGGATGCTGGAGATCTGAAAGAACATTCTCCATCATCTGAAAAAGTGTTGGAGATTCACAGCGGGTATGGCAGTCTGTCGGACTGGAGAAAAACAGATAACGTTTAGAGTTCATTGAACATATCAAAACTAAATGCAACTAATTAAGAGTATTATTTATATCAGGGTTGGTTTGAAGGATGAATGGGAGGTTTGTGTTGAATGAGTGGAGGAATGTCCAGCAAGAGGGAGAGAGAAAGAGAGAGAGAGAGAGAGAGAGATGGAGAGGAAGAGAAAGGAAAAGCAAAAAAAAGGATTGCTGATGATGGACTGGAAGGAAAATAGGATAGGAGGTTATTCGAACATTTCCCTTTTCCCCATATTCCTGAATATCACATCCATTTCGGGATGTCACTGCTTGAATTGAGTAATGTTCCCAGTGTCGCTCTGATTGTGGTGATCAACTCCATCGGCAATACTAGTGCTGAGATACAGAGAAACACAATATTATATTGTCAACTGCTTCTTTGGAAAGTGGAACTGTTACTGTGGAACTGTGCAGAGATGTAACGACTTTCTCAGCTAGGAAGAGAAACTGAGGAGACAGAGGCATTTTCAACACTGAATGGTTGCACCATGGGTGTCGGGAACTGACTTGCTGCTGTCATTAGAAAGTCAGTGGAGTTTCGGTGGATGGTGTTCTCACGTTTGTATTGTCAGTTGCTGCGTTCATTCAGGGAGACCCGAGGGCCTGTTGACCCCACTCCAGACACTGCATTTTCAGTGTATCTGTGTCCACCGTAAACAAATGGAGCTGAGACTACAGAGAAGGGAAGCTGTGTAAACAGGGTGGGGCTGGGAGCTGCACATTCCTCCCTGGGATTTCGAGGAACATTTGTCTAAGCTGGATCCATTCCAAGTGTAAAGTGACAAACCAGTCACATCAGGGACAGGACTGTACTGACTCTTACCGTGAAGTGAACTGGATTGATTCTGGAACTTTCCAGCCAGGAGTGAGTAATACATCCGCCATCTCTGCAATGCAGTCCTCTGATGTATTCATGAGCTGACAGAAGCCATCTGCCTGCTGAGAGGAATTCATTGGTTCCATCTCCACAGGGGAAGGTACAGAAACTAACTTCCAGAAATATTAGGGAACGGAGGATTAGTGATAATGAGAAACTGCAGGAAATTAGAATTAATAAAGAGTATGCTTTTTGAAAATCTAATTGAATCGAAGTTTCATGAGTTACTGAATCTGCTGAGCTGTATCCCAGAGTATTGAGGAGGTGGCGATAGAGCTAATGAAATAATTACTGAATATTTTTCAAAGCTGGTTAGATTCTGGAAACGATCCTGCAGACTGGAAAGCAGCTGTTGTAAACTGAAATATTTAAGACAGGATGGACAGGCCAAACAGAAAGCTAAATAGCTTGATGTCAGATTGAGAAAAATATTGTAACCTTTTATAAGGAATGTGACAACTAACACTTGGAGAATAGTGATCTGTTTTTGTAGAGTCGGCCTAGATTCAGGAAAGGGAAATGATCTTTGATAAACTTATTGGAATTTGTGGAGATTGTCCGCTGTGACATCAACAATTGAGAACCAATGGGAATGGAGTATCTAAATTTTCAGCAGACATTTGACACAGTTGAATACAGTTGAGTGGGGAATGTTAAATTCCTTGGGTATGTAGGTGTGAAATATATACCATATGGATCAAAAATTGGCTATTGGAGATAATGAAGGGAGTAGTATTTTTCTCTCGACTGGAGGTTTGTTGGGTATCAGGTGGATCAGTGTTTTGGCAATAGCTGTTCACAAGGTATAAGAATGATTCAGAAGTAAACAAATATCTTCATTCACATTTATGTTTGTTTTTCAATGGTGAGAGATCGGGATGTGCTATTGTTGAAAAGGACCTGGATGCCTTGGTCATAAGTCACCAACGTTGCAGGAAATAAGTGATATGTAGCTCTTCATGAAAAATTATTGAAACACCAGAGTTGGTATATCTTTCCCAATGGTAGTGTTTTGTTGAGATAATATTTGGTGCATTGTGTACAGACTTGGTCTGTTTTATAAATAATGATCTCTTTGTCACAGAGAGAGTGCAAAGCAGTTTCACCAGACTAAATCTTGGCATGATGGTACCATGTGGGGAAAGTGCATGATCTATGTGTTTAATTTTTTGTGCTGTGAGAGAAAAAGAAGAAGAAACTTGATGGTTATGGACGGACACTCATTACATCCCAAACATCTGAATAGGGTCGAAATTCCACACTATTCATTGGATGTTTGATTCCCAAAAGTTTATATGCCTCTGCAGAGCCCACATTTCGATTGACAGAATGGTACAGGCTCTGAATGAACTCTAGACACTTGAATGCACAGTCACTGTGTGACACTGTATTGAATGTCACTTTGTACACAATCCTGTCAGTAGTCACAATACCTTCATTCTGAAAGAGTTAACGATTCTACAGATGGAGTTCAAATTTGAAAAGTGTGGAGTACAAATTGGAAAAGTGAATTTGAATGCAGAATACAGGGTTATAGGTAGGATACTTGGCAGTGTGGAGGAATAGAGTGACCTTTGGTTCCATATCATTAGGTCCTTCACAGTTGTGACCTAAATTGACTGGGTTGTTAAGAAGGCAAATAGTGTGTTAGCTTTCATGAACAGGGGAATTGTTTTTAAGAGCCACGAGGTTATGCTGCAGCTCTATAGAGCCTGATTAGACCACACTTGACATATTTTCTCCAGTTCTAGTCATCCAATTAGAGGAAGGATATGGAAAATTTAGAAAGGGTGCAGAGGAAATTTGCCAGAATGCTGCCTGGACTGGAGGGCAGGTCTTATGGAGAAAGGTTGAGAGAGATAGGGTTTTTATCATTGGCATGAAGAAGGATGAGAGGTGACTTGATAGATATATCACGCCAGAGACTTTTTTTCCCAAGGCAGAAATGGCTGTCAGGAGGGGGCATCATTTGGAGCTAAGTTTCAAGGAGATCTCAGAGATCGGTTCCTTACACAGAGAGGGGTGGGTGCGTGAAATGCACTGCCTGCAGTGGTATTTAGTCAGGTATGTTAGGGACATGTAAACGACTCTTACATGGGCACATGGGAGGATAGTACAGTGTAGTGCATATTGGCTAGTCTAATCTGAGAGTAGGATAAAAGGTAGATGCAACATCGAGGGCAGAGGAGCCTGTACTGTGCTGTAATGTTCTATGTTCTATCTTCTATGAAAGTATTTAGCGAGAGGGGTAGATTTATTTTGACCTGTCAGAGAGGTGAGGGCTATGAGGAATCGGACATTAAAGAGGATTTGTGACCTAAAGCAGATCAGCCATGATCTTACTGAAGGGCAGGGTTGGGATTTGAACGATGTGCTCCTGTTTCTGATGTACTCCCATTCTGTTATTGGAAGGTTAATGGGTGTTATTTTCCTGGAAGGTCTGTTATTGAATATTGCAGTCAGGGAGACCAGAGGATTCTGTGAGCCATCTCTAGGTGAGGTCTGGGGGCTGTATTCACCGTGAATCTGGGTCTACAACATGAACAACAAATTGAGCACACGTTGCAGAGAAGGGAAGCTCTGGAAAGAGAGATGAGGGGAGTCTTTCATATCCAGCCTGAGTTTTACAATTGTATTTTCCAAATCACCCAAACCGAATGGGGCAGTCTTGACAGATTGAATGATCTTACGTTTTCCTGTGTACTAGGTTGTAGCAGTAAATGGACATCAACTGTTCCTGTCTGGCAGTTTTGAGGAGCTGAATGGAACGCAGAGATATGGGACTGAGGAGCAGGAGTGGGTCATTAGACACTTTGAGGCTTCTCCACCAGACACTAAGATTGTGGCTGATCAGGTTGTGGTCTCAGCTCCACCTTCCTGTCTGTATCCCATTATTAAGTCTCTACTAACTCAGCTTTATATAAATGTAAACAATGAGGAATGTCAAACTTCTGGGGAAGAGAATTTCCACTTGAAAGATCCTTTTTAGAATTTTCCCCATCTCTCTGATAGAATCAGAGAGTCATGCAGCATGGAAAGAGATCCTTTATTCCAGCTTACCCATGCCAACCAGTTATCCCAAACTTATCTAGTCCCATTTGCCATCATTTTCTCCATATCCCTCTGAACCATTCCTATTTATGTACTATCCATATGTATTTTAAATGTGTAATTGGACTCGCTGTCAACATTTTCTCTGACAGCACTTTCTATACACGCACCATCTTCTGCGTGAAAATGTAACTGCTAAGGTCCACTCTAAGTCTTTCCCCCAAACCTTCAACCTATGCCGTATAGTTCTGGACTCGCTACCCTGGGAAAAATACATTGGTCATTCAGATTATCCATGCCCCTCAGGATTTGAACAATCAATTTCATGTCACCATTCACCCTCCGCCAGTTCAGGGGAAGAGGCCTTAACTTATTTATCCTCTCCACGAAGCTCAAACCCTCCAGTACTGGAAAATCCTTGTAAACATTTTCTGCGTCCTCTCAACATTCTCCCATCAGGAGAGCCAACCGAATTGTGCACAGTATTCTTACAGTAGGCTCACCAGTATTCTGTCCAGGGCTAACATGTCACGTTAACTCCTGTACTCAATGTTCAGACCGATTAAGACAAGCGTGCCAAACATGTTCTTCATCACCCTGTCTATCTGCGATTCCACTTTCAAGGAACTGTGAACCTGTACCCGTAGGTCTCTTTATTCGGCAACATTCTCCAGTGCACAACATGACTGAACGTACTGAAAATGCAAAACCTCACAAATATCTAAATTAAACTCCATCTGCCAGTCCTTGGGACTTTGATGTGGTCAAAGGTGCCACTGTACTCTGAGTTAATCTTAATCTGCTGCACCACTTTGTTGATGTTATCTGGAAACTAACTAAACATGCCTCTGGTATTCACATCCTAGTCATTTACATCCATGATGAAAAGCAGTGAGCTCAGCACTGATTCTTTCAGCACTCCACCGGCCTCAGTCTGGAAAACAATTCGTTATCTTCAAGACACGTTTTCGTATTCAATTGGTTAACTTTTCCTGGATTCCATGTGACCTAACTTGTTTGCGATGAGGAACCATATTAAACGCCTTGCTGAAGCCATTGTAAACAAATTATACCACAGCGCCTTCTTCAATCTTCTGTGTCACGTTCTCAGAATACTCAGTCACATTAATGAGACATGATCTCCATCGCATAAAGCCATGTTGACTACTCCAAACCAGTCCTTGTCTTTCTAAATGCGCGTAAATCCTATCCCTCAGATTCCCCTCCAACAACCTACACTACACAGACGTTCGGGTCACTGAGTCGATCACTGTTCCCTTTTCTAGTCCCACTCCTCCACTGGTCACAAAACAATTCAATTATAATTATGTTGGTGATATGGCCAATGATATAGTTCTCAGAGAGTGTCAGGGTCAGTGTAAGGAACAAGTCAATCAGATTTCTTTAATCTGCTCCAACAACACGTTTGCGACTGAAACAAAGTTACTCAAACTATGATGGAAAGAAGAATGCTGAGTGAATATTGCAAATATGTACATTGGTATTTCCCTTTTAAAAATACTGAGGCGCAAACACACATACACACGCGTTTGATAACAAACTGGAAGTGAAAATCTCTGCAATGTTAACTTGAAAGAACTTTGTCCAAATATTACTGGAACTCATGATAAAAGGAAAACTGAGAGTTTGGCCCAAATGTTATCCTACTTGAAGAGTCAGAGAGTCATACAGCATGAAGAAAGGCCCTTTGATCCATACTGGCCCTAGCTGACATAAATGTCCATCCACGCAAAACCTATTTCTCTGCATTTGGCCCATATGCTTCTGAACCTTTCCTATCTATGCATTAGTCCAAATGCCTTTTAAGTGTTGTTAATGCAAATGCCTGAACTACTTCCACTGACAGCTCATTCCATATACGTACTACCTTCTGTGTAAAGTTTGCCTCTCTTGGTGTCTTTTATTTTTTTCCCCACTAAACGTAAACTGATGCACTCCAGTCCTCGATTCCAAAACTCTGGGAAAAAGAAAGACTGAGTTCATTCAGTATATGCCTCTCATGATCTTGTACAGTTTTTTTTAAGAACCCACCCCACCCCTCGCACCCTTTCAATCTCCTTTACTCTAAAGAAAAATCTCCTTCCTTGTCCAACCTCTCTCTGTAACTCAGGCTGTTGCGTCATATGAGCATCCTTGTAAATTTCGTCTGCAATCTTTCCAATTTAATAAAATCCTTCCAACAGCAAAGTGACCAAACCTGAACACAACACTGCAGGTGTGGCCTCGTCCTGAAACTTGCAACATAACTTCCCAACTTCTATACTCAATGCCCTGACTGATGAAGGCCAGTGTGCCAAAAGACTTCTTCACTTCCCTGTCTCCCTGTGACTTTACTTTTAGAGAACCGTGCACCTATACTCCAAGGTCCCTCTATTCCACTACACCATTTAACGTCACACCATTCACAACGAAATTCTTGCCTTGATTTGACTTTCCAAAATGTAAAACTCACACTTATCTATATTAAACTACGTTTCCCTATTTCTCAACCCACTTCCCCGGCTAATCAAGGTCCTGCTGCAATTTCTGAAGACTTCCCTCACTCTCATCAGCAAATTATGTTAGTCTGACTGGTCTATATTTCCCAGGTATTTCTTTCCTTCTCTTCTTGAATAAGGGCACAGCAATCGCTACCCTCCAGTCTTCCGGGACCTCACCTGTAGCTAATGATGATGCCAAAATAGCAGCCAGGGTCCTGTAGTGTCTTCTCTAGCCTCCTGCTTTGTTCTTTGTTACATCTGGTCAGAACCAAGATTTTTATTCAGCTTCCTACATTCTAATACATCCAACAACTCCT
The DNA here is from genome assembly GCF_020745735.1 of Hemiscyllium ocellatum. Classification (NCBI taxonomy): domain Eukaryota; kingdom Metazoa; phylum Chordata; class Chondrichthyes; order Orectolobiformes; family Hemiscylliidae; genus Hemiscyllium; species Hemiscyllium ocellatum. The sequence continues at coordinate 46,199 of NW_026869209.1, read as the reverse complement.
CTGCTGTGGTATGGACTGTCAACAAAATATCACCACTAACTTCCCTAAGCTCCCACACCAAGTCTTCAAGTATTTCTCCAAGTTAAACACAGAGGAGAAATATTCATTGAGAACCTTGAGAATGTCCTGTGGTTCCGCATATACATATCCACTTTGGTCCTCGAGGGGTCGTATTCTCACTGCGGTTGTTTTCTTTTCTTAAATATACGTAAACAACCTGTTTGGATTCATCCTGCTCTTCTCAGCCAAAGCTATCTTGTGCCCTCTTTTCGACCTCCTGAGATCTTTCTTCAGTAAACTCCCGTATCCCTTGTATATCTCCAGGGATTCCTTTGATCTCATCTGCCTGGACCTGAGCCACACCTCTTCAATATCTCATGTCTTCCCGGGTCTCCATCCTCATGCCAACCTTGCCCTTAACCCCCATAGGAACATATTAACCTTGAACTCCAGTCATCTCACTTTTCAAGGCCTCCCAGTTGATGGAGGCCCTTTTGCCTGCAATCAAATTGCTCCGAACAAGCCCTGCAAGTTCCTGTCTAATTCCATCAACATTGACCTTGCCCCAAGTTAGAACTTGCACTGTGTACCTGTGTGTCTTTCTCCATACCTATTTAACGATTAATAGAACTCTGGTCACTGGTCTCAAAGTGCTCCTCCACTGTCACCTCGATCACCTCTCCCGCTCTATTTCTCAAGAGTCGGTTGAGTTTGCCAATTCCTGAACAGGATCTTCTCCATACTTCATGAGGAAAGTTTTCTCAACACAATTATAACATTCACCCCATCTAAGCCATAAGTTCCATGTCAGTCCCAGTCTATATTCATAAAATTAAAATCTCCTACTATGAGAATTCTATTGCCCCTGCAAGTGTCCCAATCTCTCTACATATTTTTGTTCCTCTAACTCCCATTGAATATTTGGGGGTCTATAGTATAACCCTAATAATGTCATCATCCGCTTCATATTTCTTAGCTCCACACACAAAGCCACACTGGATGATCATCCAGGTATTTTTTCTCTGAACACTGCTGTGATACTCGCCTTAATCAAAAATGCAACTCAACCGCCGCTCCTTCCACCAGCACTATCCCGCCTAAAGCAGCTGTACCTTGGTGCATTATGCTGTCAGTCCTATCTCTCCCTTAGGCATGTTTCTGTAATGGCTATAACATCCCAGTCCCACGTCCTTATCCATGCCCTGAGTTCATCAGCCTTATCAGGCAGCCGTATTACATTGTAACAGGTGCAATTTAATCCAACATGCATTCCTTGCTCTCTGTCATGTTCTAACCTGACCTGTCTCTTCCTTATATCTATATCCCTATCCTGCCCAAAATCTTTAGCCACGCATTCATCTGCCATAACGACCTGTTCTTACCCTCACTAGAACATAGCACTGGACGTAAACCGAAGATTGCCACTGCCATCGTCCTGGCTTTTATCCTTTTTCCTAGCTCTCTGCAATCACTCTGCTGGACCTCTTCACTATTTCTACCTCTGTCATTTTGTACAACATGTACAATGACTTCTGGCTGCTCCCCCACCCCGGTGAGAACGTTCTTCAGCCGCTCTGAGACATCCTGGACCCTGGGACGTGGGAGGCAACACATCATCCTGGATTCCCATTTGCAGTCACAGAATTTCCTGTCTGTTCCCCTCACTGTCGAGTCTGAATAATTACTTCTGAAGTTATTCTGCTCGCACAACCTGCTGATAATGGGATTTCTTCCTGAAACAGTTGGATTTGGCTAAGCCCCCTTTTGATTAAAGCAGGTGGGGAGGTTCCAAAGAATCCACATCATGAATCCTCCATGAGTGAGAAAACTGACTGGGGTTTTTGTTTTAGCTCACACATATCGCTGTGATGAGGGACAGGGAAAGAGAAAGGGAGGAACAAACTGTTCCTTCTCAGGTAGGTTTCATTTTTCCATCCTAAGTTGAATCAATAATGTTATCAGAACTCAGACTGGACTATGTGTGCTCTCCTTGAACATTGTCTGAACATTATGGCTCCATCACATTCCCTGATTCATGCAGGTGCATCATTGCTGCTGTCGTACATAGAATCATTTCATTAACAAATAATTACCCTCTTTTTGATTTGAAGATGTGTTTCTATGTACCCGCGTAATATAAAAATAAAATGTTTAATGTATTCACAATATTTGCATTAAGATGAATGTCTTATCTTAAACCAATACAGAAATTTCTGTAAAAGCTCAGCAGGTCTATCAGCATGTATGAAGAGAAATGAGAGTTAACGTCTCTGGTCCAACGACCTTGCCTCAGAACCTGTCTTATTCTTAAATTACATACCCAATTCTTTTTTCCAATACAAGAGGAAATATCCATCAGCTATTCACCATAATCTCTCCACATGATCGTATATGGTCAATAAGAACATCTCTCATTCTCAGGCCTAAACTGTTAATCCTTCATGACTTAAAACATACATCACTAGACCGAGTAAAGAGAAACATCTTTGAAAAATTTGAAAACCGTTTTGCTTTTTTTCAGTTTTGAGGATCATAACTTCGAACAATACATCAGACGTGGTCCCAGCAATTCCCTGGACTGATGCAGGAAAACATCGCTAAGATCAAACCTTGCATGAAACAGCATCGTTCCGTTTCCATTCCAAATCAGTTGCTGCATCTTCACAGTAGCTTGATGTGCTTCATGTGCTAATACACACAAATCCCTCTGTACCACCAAGTTCTGCATTTTCTCTCCATTTAAATTATTTGCTGCTGTTTTGCCATTTTCCCAAAACACAAAATTCCAGTCACCCACATCGTACTGATATTTATTTTGTCGCAAGTTTACTCACTGCCCTCCTTTATCTGTATCCTATTGCGGACGCTCTGCCTCCACTTGACATGTTATTGAATGCTTATCCTGGTGTATGAGCAAACTGAGCTCCAATATATTCAGCCTCTTCATTCAAGGCATTAAACTAGAGTGTATACTGTTGATAACCTCACACTAATCCTTGAAGAATTCCACTAGTTACAGCTTTCCAACCTGAAAACAAGTAATTATCCCAAATCTGTATTCCAGGTTAGCTAACCAGGGCGCCTCTGTTCCTGTGTAACTGCCCAGAAAGGTTATATGGCCTTCTGCTGTGCGGTGTAATTTTGTCAATGAGTTGAATGACTATATTCTATTCCTGTGTAACTCCATAGAGGGACAGAATTGCCTCCTCCTGACTCATTATTACGATTCTGACTGGCTGAAACGAGTCATCCTCTCCCTCTCTGTAACAGCCTCGAGACGTGAACTGGGAGGTTCACACGTGGGATACGAGCGGCAGTAGGCCATTCGGCCCCTCCAGCCTGCTTCACAATTTAGAAGCATCATAGCTGGTCCACCACCTTCCTGTCAGTTCTCACTAAATATTGACTCTTCTGTCCATCAAAGATCACTTAAGGTCAGCCTTGAATATCTTCAATGACCCAGTCTTCATTGTTCCCTTGTGATGACAGTGCTATAGATCGCACAGTCTGAATGAGAATGGAACAATGTTATTTCAAATGTTAATGAGAGACCCTTTAATTTGAAAGTGTGTTAACCTCACAGCAAGTTACCTCCTCTTTTCAGAAATAAGGGCAAAACAAATGGGAGGAGTCATAGACCATTCAGCCCCTCAAACCTATCCCACAGTCCCATTGACTGTCCAGTAAAATATTTATTAATGTCAGTCTCCACTGGACCCTTGGGAAAATATTCTTGGCATCTTAAGACCATACAGCATAGGAAATGGAAATATCGCTATTTCACCCATCAACTCTACTTTGCTGTTCGGTGCTGCCTGATATGTTTCTCAACACAATTCTCTCACCTTCTCACTGTAACTCTGGATCCATGTTTTAATGAAAAACTATCTATTTCTCTATTAGAAACACGTCTTTGGCTGTGTCGGTGTGTGTGTGTGTGTACATCTGCTTAATGGCAGGAGACAGGGTGGTGGTAGACCGTGGTGTGTGTGCGTTTCTGTGTATATCTGTTTCATTCTGTTTAATTATCGGCACAACATCATGGGCTGAAGGACCTGTTCTGTGTTGTACTGTTCTATGTTCTATGTAATGGCAGGAGACACAGAATAATAATCTGTTGATACATCACATGAAGGAAATTGGTGACATTGAAATGAAGCCATCATCATTAATTAGGAAAAGTCCATCTGCTTTCCTCATGTTCTTTGGAGAAGGCAATGGGTCATTCTTTGAGGAGAAAGTGTGGTCTGCAGATGTTGGAGATCAGAGCTGAAAATGTGTTGGTGGAAAAGCGCAGCAGGTCAGGCAGCATCCAAGGAACAAGAGATTCGCCGTTTCGGGCATAAGCCCTTCCTGAAGAAGGGCTTATGCCCGAAACGGCGAACCTCCTGTTCCTTGGATGCTGCCTGACCTGCTGCGCTTTTCCACCAACATATTTTCAGAATGGGTCATTCTTCCCTGGTCAGAACTCTATGTGACTGCAAACCCACAGCAATGTGTTTTACTATTTACTGTCCTGTGGAACAGCTGAACCAGCCACTCAGTACAAGATCGGCAAAACATGTTGGCCTGACCAGGGCTGTACACATCTCGTGAGGGAAGAACAAAAGGAAAGGTAGGTCCCTCTCTCTGGCTCTTTCCTGTATGCCTTCATCTCATTCTCACTCAGGCAGATGACCATTCCCCATATTAAGTGCATTCTTTCTTCATCTCTCCCTGAGCATGATGTTCATCTCCATCAACATCTTTGATGCTGCCTTTATTGATGCTGACATACAGATGTAAGGAATTTCTTAATTCCACATCATTCACGGTGCATCGAGAAGGAATGCGTTTTTTTATGACACAGGAAAGAAACGGAGATGTGTAAGTGTGGAAAGATAGCTAATGTGATCAACCTTGAGAGCGTTGTTGAGGCAGGCTTTGGGACATTGTGGACTGATTTTTTTCTCCTTTATAAGGAATGATCACCTTGCCACAGAGAGGGTGCAATGGAGTTTCACCAGGCTAATCCCTGGGATGGTAGTACCGAGAGGAGTGAGGGGAGATTAATCTCTACTGCTGTGAGAGAATGAGAGGTGTTTGCATTGAAAGTGGAGGGGGAGGGACAGTCACTCACGATGTACTAAACAGACACTGATACGGTGATAAATTCCATGTTAAATTCAGCTAATCCAGCCTTCGAATAAACTCTCCCTGCGTTAATACATTACAGTTGGCATGTGATCCTGCACTGAACGTCACATTAGCCATAATCCTGACAGCAGCCACAATACCTTCATTCGAAAACAGTTAACTATTTCCACCAGCTTCTGACGTCCATGGAGAACATGGACATGTCTTCTCGGAGATGAAAGATGCTTCCTTGAGAATAGACACAAAATGTTTCACTTCCTTCCTCAATGCCAGCAAACCACGTTAAAGTATCATGTGCACCACAGGCAAAGGAGCCACGAGGAACATCGTGAAGCCATCTCTGAGTGCAGTCTCTGCTCCACTGGTTTGTCATATTGGAGCATCAATGACACCCTCCTATTCCTGGATAAGTGTTTCAAGTGGTTGGGCGGTCTCCATCTGGTCCCATGGAACAGCTTCAAGCGTTTGATTGAGCTCTTCCTGTTCCTGCTTAACAGCTTAATGTGCTGACCAGACCCCTCCGCTTACTGTGAAACAAGCAAAAGGATTGAATGGGCTGTCCCTCTTCTTGTTCAGTAGTTTTGATGTGATGAACGGATTCTAGATATCCGTGTGCAACAAGCTTGAGGTGCTGAATGAGCTCCTCTTTTAACTGTGGAAATGTGCAGTATCTGGCCACCAAACACACATCTCCCGTTGTGCTCTGAAAGACCTCAACAAGAGGGCAGTTACACCTGATCCCCATTAAGCTCAAATAATTAGGTGGTCCCAATGACATCTTCAGGCAAATACTGCCTTGATATCAAGGCCACTCACTCTTCCCTGAGCCCCTGTGTTTGCCTCTTGTTTCAATCAATCGGTGATGACGTATGCATAGGGAGTGATTTCCTCTCACAGAGGGACATCAATGTCAGGAATTATCTGGGCTAGGGAGTTAGGGGAGCTGCATCACTGAAAGCATTTAAACAGGAGGTAGATAAGATTTTTGACCTGTCAGAGAGCTGAGCGGCGTGAATAATGGGGCATTAAAGAGGAGTTAGTGGGACTCAGCAAGATGGCGGGTGATTCTCTTGAATTGCTGTGAACAGCTCTGCCTAACAGCCAAGGCAAAGTGGTATTTTTTGCCATCCCTGGTTAATCTATGTGGTGGAATTATTAGCTTAAAGCCTTACAGAACACATATGTTATAATATTTGGGAGTCAGAAGGATACCAAAGGGAAAAGGAGCAAGCAAACAGCAGCAGGTAGGACCCTCCCCTGCATCACCAGGCACTCCAGAGACTGCAGCAGCAGCAGCCTCTCCTAAACCCCCCACCCCCTACCCCCCACCGCCACCCCCGGGACCGAACTGACTCACAGGAATTGGCAGCGGCGAGGCAGAGAGTTACCTTGAAAGTTAGGGCTGCGATTGAATAAATCCTTGGGGAGATTCGTGTCCAGGTCCAACCGATCAAATCCATGCTGCAGAATCATGAACTCGAGATCCAGAGCCTCGGGGCGAGGCTGGAGGAGGTGAAGAGTCAAACTAAGGCCTCGAAAGTTGAGAGGGAGTCCTCATCCAGTCGGTTCCAGGTGACGGAGCAAGAAGTGCGGACCTTGCAAGACCATACCCATGACCTGGAAAATCGAGGTCGGAGGATAAATCTCCGAATTGCCAGACCCCCTGAAGGCGAGGAAGGTGAGCAGCCAATCAGTTTCATTGAAAGCAGGGTGTCAAAGTTGTTGGGCCTTCACGTCGAGTCCAGCTGCCTCCAGATTGAAAGGGCTTATTGGGTTAGAATGCACAGGTCAGGGCCCATGCTGCGCCTCCGCTCGGTCCTAGTGTACTTCTATTCATATAATAACAAGCAGTAAGTCATAGACGCTTCCAGATCCGTGGGAAAACATCCGCAGGTGCTGCTGTACAAGGGGTCAAAAATCATGTGTTTTTTTTCCAGGATTTCTCTGCAGCTGTTATTCGAAAGAGGAAATCCTTCGATGAAGTTAAAAAGAGGCTGAGGAACCTGTGCATCCAATACTCGATGAGATACCTCGCAGTACTTCGTTTCAGCCACGAGGACTCAATTTATACATTTGACTCAGTGGGTTAGGCTAAACATTTTGTGGACACTTTAAAATAGAGGGATTGGCCTGAAAAATACGGTTAATGTTTGTTCACTTTTCTATCTTTCTCCATGTTTTTCCTTCCTTTTTTAATTCCTTTCTTTCTCCATAATAATTTCTTTTTTTGGAAAGGGGACAAAAAGATTTTGGAATAAGTTGTTACTTTATTTTAGTAACTAGGTTTTCTGATGGCAATTCTTGTGTATGTTCTTTGTTGTCTCTCCCACTTTTTTGTTTGTTCTGCTTCTCTTTTAGTCACAAGTAGGGGTGACATGAAACCAGGGACGGGTGGAGTGTTCATCCTGACTTTGTCTTTTTTTTCTGTTGATTTAAGGATCATCTTCTTGTTTTTTTTTAATTTCTGACCTAAGGCTGGGGCGCAGTCCGGGTTTGAAGGGGTTGTGAAGGAGGGGATGAGTAGGGTGACTGCCCCCTCTGGGCAGGGGGAAGAGTCTTCCATTCAAGGTTTTATAGTTGGTTTTCTTTGTAGTTTGTTTGGTAGGAATAGTTGTTCATAGTTATGATAGAGTTTTTTTTTGTGTATATAGTTTTTTCAAATCGATGAGTCTTCATTTACTTATGCTCAGCGCTTTCTAAGCAGGGTTCTCCGTCTGAGGGGTTCAAGATTGTCTTAAAGAGGATATGGCTAAGTGTCTTATTAATTGGCGCACCTGGAACATTAAGAGAAGTCATTAGATTGTTAAAACGAAACAAAAGTACTTTCTAGCCTTAAGAGGAAAAGGGTTGATATCGCTTTGTTGAATGAAACGCATCTTGATGTTGGGGACCAACTGAAATTACAACAGAGGGTTATGACCGGACATTCTTTTCATCCTTTACTAATAAAAGCAGGGGAGTGGCGGTACTTACTCAGAAAACTCTTCCATTCACATTATTAGAGTCAGTGAAAATGAGCAGGGACGGTTTGTGATACTTAAAGCCCTGATATATGGGAAGGAATATGGCATTTAGACGTTTACTGCCCTCCAGTGTATCCCTCAAATGTTTGATTCGTGCTTTCTCTAATTTGAGTGCTTTTGGAACACCGCACATTATTTTGGGGGGATTTTAATTGTCTTTTGGATCGACAGTGGACAGGATACTTTGTGGTCCCCCAACTATTTCTTCAGAAGACAAGCAGGTAGTTGACTTATGCAAGAAGTTGGGGCTGGTGGATATTTGGAGATGTCTTCACCCTACCGGCAGGGACTTCATCGTTTTCGCGAACCCACATAAATGTCACATGAGGATTGACCTCTTTCTGGCTCCCTCGGCTCTTCTGGATTCGATTATGGGTTGTAAAATTGGGAATAGAGCTATCTCTCACCATGCGGCAGTATATTTGGAGATAAAGGCCAAGCATGAAGGGCGAGGTTTGCAGCACCGATATTTGGGCCCTTTTCTTCTTAAGGATTCCAAATTTGAGCAATGCTTTTTGAAGGAGTTTCAGGAATTCTTGACTATCCACTCAGGCATGGCTAGTAGTCCGTCCATGCTATGGGAGACTGCTAAGGCCTTTGCTCGGGTATTAGGTATTTCCTATTTAGCTAGCCAGAAATGACAGAAGGTGGAACAGCAGTGTCTACTTGAGAGGCAGTTGAAAGCTGCGGAGGCAATACATTTTGCATGGCCTTTGGTCACTAACATACAGCAGATCACTGCCCTTTGGGCTGCCTTGAATTCAATACCGGCACAAAATGGAAAGAAAATGCTTGCTTTTCCGAGACAAAGGCTGTTCGAATCTGGGGAAAGGCCAGGGTAGGATTTAACATATCTGACTCGGAAAAAGCGTGCTCCCCAATCCATTCCTACAATCAGAGACAGCACCGGGGTCCTTACATACGATTGTAAAAAATTTAATGGGGCGTTTCAGTGCTTTTACTTTGAATTGTATCAGTCTGAAGGTTGCGAAGACAGGATGGCTAAAATGGAAACCTTTTTTAAGAACCTTGTCCTCCCAAGGGTAACCTTGCAACAGGCTGTTCTCTTTAATGGCCCCTTGACAGTTCGGGAAATGTAGGAGGCAGCAAGGCAACTTCAGAGTGTGAAAGCCCATCTCCCTATTAAATTCAGATTGCGAGATTTGTCGAAGATCCTGGCGCTGAGATTGGAAATAGTGTTGCCTCATGTTATTAAAAAGGACCAGACAGGCTTTATAAAGGGCTGCAGATCCTCTCATAATATTCGAAGGTTGCTGAATGTGGTCCAAGTTTGTCAGCAACGATCAATTCAGGGGTTGGTGATTTCCCTAGGTGGAGAGAAAGCATTCGGACGTTTTTTTTATGTCTTAGAACAGTTTGGGTTGGGTGAAATCTTCACGAGGTGGGTGGAGGTTTTATATCACCAATGCGGTGAAGTCTGGGAATTTTACGATTGGTCGGGGTAGTTGACAAGGCTGCCCCCACTCACCATTGTTGTTTACGGTGATGATAGAGCTGTTGGCAGAGGCCATTCGTCAGAACAGCCACATAACCGCTCCGGAAGTGGGATCGAGGGCACACAAGATTACGTTGTAGGCGGACGATGTCCTTCTGATTTTACCGAACCCGATGACCCATCGCACCTCATTCGATACAATGTATCAATTCATTTGGGGCTATTTCAGGATATAAGATTAACTTTGCAAAATCTGAGGATATGCCTTGGGGAATCTTACGGATGTGCCAGAAGTTGAAGGTGGCCCTAAGTTCACTTTGAAGTAGTCACGGGCAGAGTTCCGGTACCTAGGCATTTTTATTACCCCCAAGTTTGATCTTTTGTTCCGGACTAACTTGGTTCAGCTTGCTCGAACAATATCAGGCGAAATCTTCAGAGATTTGAGGATCTTCCAATTTCATGGCTGGGACGAATATCTCTCATTAAGATAAATGTTCTTCCTCGTTTGCTTTATACCATGCGTATGCTCCCTATATTTTTTCCCAGGTCAACGCTGTGAAAAATTATGGGGTGTTTTTTACTTTGTCTGGTATCATGGGTGGCCCCTCATCAAACTTACTAACTTGCAGTTGCCACATGGAGGGGGAGGAGTTGATTTCCCAGACATCAGAAGGTATCAATGAAGTTCTCTTCTGTCCTGCGTGTGCGAATGGATAAGTAACAATCCAAACTCAATCTGTCTGGATATTGAGGCCTCCCAAACAAATTGCCCTCTTATTAATCTGTTCATCATAGATAAGATGAGGACAGTTATGGACCACTTCTGGAACCCCATTGTCATTATTACAGTCAAGGCTTGGAGAGCAATGCATCAGAGTGATCCATGGCTTCGCCATTTACACCTATACTTGGCATGCCAGGGTTCCGAACAGGGATGATGGACTCAGGGTTCAAACTATTGGCAGTGAGAGGAGTTTCTAGTTTGGAAGACATGTTTGAGGGGAGTTATGATGTCTTTTAAGCAACTGAGGTGCAAATACGGGCTGCCCAGCAGAGACTTTTCCTTTTTTTTCAGGTTAGGGATTTTATCCAGAAGAAGACTACCTTCTCACTAAGCCCTACAAGCCCGATACAGAGAGGATGTTGCTACATTCCACAAGCACCCTTTTGGTTCGTGCACTCTATCATCTGCTGGGTGGCAGGGCCTGGCAGGATATTAACCGGTTATGTGAGGTCTGGGAGGAAGAGCTAGGAGTGGAGGTCTCTTCTGAAACATGGGAGAACATATGGGAGAATAGTCAAAAGATCTCAATATGTAACAGGTCATGTGCTGCACAGTTAAAAGTTCTGCACAGGGCTCATCTGGCACCAGAACATCTGACAAAGTTTTTTAAAAAGGGCACCTTCAGTTTCCCACAAATGTACAATAAGTGTAAGTACTCTTACCATTGCTTCTGGGCATTCCATATGCTTTATGTTTACTTGAACGCTGTGGCGGGACAGATAGGGAGGGTATTGAGGACTGAAGTCAAACTAGACCAGATATCTCTCCTCTTAGGTCTACCGAATTTGCCAACTTTAGACTGGCAGGGGAAGAAACTATTCAATATTCTCGCATACTGTGCACGAAATAAAATTCCAATGAGTTGGGTGTCTGAGAACAAACTGGGCTTGCTGGGATGGCAGAAATAAATTATGGAGGACATTCGCTTGGACTATTTTTACAAACATGGTGCAGCACACAACAGACCATTTACATAATGCATGGCAGCACCACTAGAGTTTTTTGGAAACGGATTTGCCAGTTGAGTTAACTATGGTGTTTGTTTAACCAGAATGGTAAGATCTGTTAAACCCAGGGCCCGGGAGGAGGGTCTCCTGAGTTAATATGGATATATATATATATATATATATATATATATACACACACACACACACACACACACACACACACACACACACACACACACACACACACACACACATACAATGCTCCTGTTCCTCTGTTTGGGAGCTTTGCGCCAAGCATAACTGTTTCTTATTTTGTGATTTTTTTTCTTTTCCTTTGATGTTGCTTTGCAGTGTTAGGGTTTGTTTATATTAGTGGGTAGGTTAATAGTTAGGAGACAATTGTTGCATTGTAATTTGTGGGTTTTTTTTCTTTTTATTGTACTGATAATTGTTATTGATTGTATTTTACAATAAGTTTATATGTTTGTAAAGTTAAAAAAACTGCTAATAACTATATTTACCAAAATACAGGAAAGATCTTGCTGGAGTTATGCTGAAAGATATTTGAATTTTAGAGAGACTAGAATATGTCACTTGCCAGTGATGTTAGGAGCAGGAAGGTAGGACAGAAAAAATCAATCTGGCCAAAGATCTGGTAGGGGAGAGAGCACATCTGATATGTGGATCATTGGGAATCCTTGGTCAGTAGGACTTACACAAGGGAGGGCAGGATGGACCTGAACTGGCAGCAATCTCCGACATGTGGATCGTTGGAATTCCCGAATCGGTAGGATATACACTAGAAAGATGGATGGACCTGAACAGGTAGCAATCTCCGATATTTGGATCGTTGGGATTCCCGGGTTTGTAGGATCTGCACAAGATTCTAAATTAGAGTGGTGCTGGAAAAGCACAGCAGTTCAGACAGCATCCGACGAGCAGGAAAATCTACGTTTCAGGCAAAAGCCCTTCATCAGGAATAAAGGCAGATTACCTGCAGGGTGGAGAGATAAATGAGAGGAGGGTGCGGTTGGGGAGAAAGAATCAGAGAGTACAATAGTTGAATGGGGGTGGGGATGGTGGTGATAGGACAGGGAGGAGGGTGGGGGAAGGTGGCAAAGCGTGCAATAGGTGAATGGGGATTGGGATGGAGGTGATAGGTCAAAGAGGAGGGTGGGGCAAGGTAGAAAAGAGTACAATGGTTGAATGGGGTGGGGATGAAGGTCAAAGAGGAAGGTGGAATGGATAGGTGGAAAGAAAGATAGGCAGATAGGACAAGTCATGGGGACAGCGCTGAGCTGGAAGTTTGGAACTGGGGTGAGGTGGGGGAAAGGGAAATGAGGAAACTGTTGAAGTCCACACTGATGCCCTGGGATTGAACTGTTCCGAGGTGGAAGAGGAGGCATTCTTCTTCCAGGCGTCGGGTGGTGAGGGAGCGGCGGTGAAGGAGGCCGAGGACCTACATGTCTTCGGCTGAGTGGGAGGGGGAGTTGAAATGTTTGGCCACAGTGCGGTGTGGTTGATTGATGCGGGTGTCACAAAGATGTTCCCTAAAGTGCTCTGCGAGGAGGGGTCCAGTCTCCCCAAAGTAGAGGAGACCGCATCAGGAGCAACGGATACAATAAATTATATTGGTGGATGTGCAGGTAAAACTGTGATGGATGTGGAAGGCTCCTTTGGGGCCGTGTATGGAGGTGAGGGAGGAGGTGTGGGCGCAGGATTTGCAATTCCTGCGGTGGCAGGGGAAGGTGCCAGAGTTGTTGGGGGGTGTGGACATGACCAGGTAGTCAAGGAGGGAATGGTCTTTGAAGAAGATGGAAAGGGGTGGGGAGGGTAATATATCCCTGGTGGTGGGGTCCGTTTGAAGGTGGTGGAAATGTCGTCGAATGATTCGGTTTATGCGAAGGTTAGTAGGGTGGAAGGTGAGCACCACGAGGATTCTGTCCTTTTTACAGTTGGAGGAGTGGGGTCTCAGGGCGGAGGTATGGGATGTGGACCAGATGCGTTGTAGGGCATCTTTAACCAAGTGGAAAGGGAAATTGCGGTCTCTAAAGAAGGAGGCCACTTGGTGTGTTCTGTGGTGGAACTAGTCCTGATGGGAGCAGATGCGGCAGAGGCAGCAGAACTGGGAATACGGGATGGCATTTTTGCAGGAGGTAGGGTGGGAAGAAATGTAATCCAGGTAGCTGTGGGAGTTGGTTTGTTTGTACCACTCTAATCTAGAATCTGTTTTCCAGCATCTGCAGTCCTTGTATTTACCTAGGATCTACACAAGAAGAATGGGATGGGCCTGAACTGGCAGCAATTTCCTGGCAGACAGGTTTGCTATTGTAACTCAGGAGGGTTTAAATTAGTGTGGTTAGGGGGAGGGGGGAAGGGAGAGAAGACCAGAGCAGAAGTTCGACAATACAGTGACAAAGGAAGAATTAGAGACTAAAACCAGTGCAGCTAAGACCAGCAACACAAAAGCAGAGGGCATTGAACACAAAGGGATTTGCAACCTGAAGTGTGATTAGTTTCATGTGAGGAATCTGGCAGGTCAGAACTTGGAGCTTGGGTGAGTACATATAATGACAATGTCCATATTACAGAGGTTTCTTGAGCGAGGAACAAGAGAGCAATAAATCCAGTGGGTCCAGAAACAGTTGTTGAATATGCAGTGAGTGGCTGGAGACAGTTGGTTAAAGTTTCTTCATGACCAACAAATGAAGCACAAGTTTCAACCCACGCCAAACTGTGTGTGACAATTGAGAGGGACAGAAGAAGATCCTGTATTAATGTGGATCAGGTATTTCCAGCAAGAGGCCTCCATCTACTCCTGTGCAGGAGCTGTGAGGGGCTGAATGGAATATAGGAATACTGGATTGAGGAGCAGAAGTGGGCCATTAAGCACTTTGTCTTGGCTCTGTCTCGCACTAAGATCGTAGCTGATCTGATTGTGGTCTCAGCAGTACTTCTTCTGTACGTGCACCATTTTCCTGCATTCTCTTCTCTCTCAAATATTTAACAGACATAACTTTGAATAAATGTAAGTATTCAGGCACCACAAACTTCTCAGGAAAGGAATTCCCACTTGAACAGCCATTTTAGAATTTGTAATTCGTGCTCCAATCAATGTTGCAGGGTTAGTGTTTCCTTTTGTAGTCACACTGCTCCACTGTTTACAACAAATTTCAAAGTTTAGTGATATGGCTAATGTCAGCCTGGCTCATCTTCTGCAGAAATGTGAAACACATACACACAGACACACACACACACACACGCACATGCACACCCATATACACGTACACACAGAATGACACAGACAAACACACACCCACACACACCCACATACACACACACACATCATAAGACAAAACTGAAATATGAAATCTTTCCAGAGTTTCATAATAGTTGAACTCATAACATGTGGATAGATGATAGACTGTTCCAAATATTATTCTGTCCTTTGAAGTTATTAGATTAGATTCCCTAGAGTGTGGAAACAGGCCCTTCGGCCCACTAAGTCCACACCGATGCTCCAAAGATGAATCCTCCCAGTGCCATTTCCCTCTGGCTAGTGCACCGAAAACGATGGGCAATTTAGCCTGGCTAATTCAGCTAACCTGAACATTTTTGGATTGTGGGAGGAAACCAGAGCACCCGAAGAAAACCCACGCAGACACGGGGAGAATATTCAAACTCCACACAGACAGTCGCCTAAGGCTGGAATCAAACCTGAGACTCTGGTGCTGTGGGGCAGCAGTGCTAACCACTGAGCCGCTGTGTCACCCATTCGGCTCAGAGAAGTTACTTGTGATGTGATTTCTCCCCAGAATAGTTGGAGTTAGCTGAATTCACTTTGCTTCAGATGGTAGGGAGATTCCAATGAATCTCTCAACAGGGATTATCCACGACTCAGCGGGTAAAAGTGAGTCAGACATTTACTGTTGTCAGGTGGAACAAAAGAAGACAGAGGGATCAATCAGCTGCTGCTTTTCAGGCAGGGAACATTGTTCTCCCTCTCTTGTGTTGAAACAAGCAATCATGTCAACTGAACACCAAACTGGGCCATGTGCGCTCGTCATGGACATTCTCTGAAATGGATCATAATGGACGAAAGGCAAGTGCATCATTGCTGTTGTTATACACAATGCCTTGCTTTATAATTTGATGATATGTTGGTATGCATATGGTTAATTTTGAAAAATCGTCTGATGTTTTCATAATATCTGTGCTAAAATCAATACATTTTATTCTTAAAAATTATTCCATAGTTTTTATTTCACTGAGCAGTAAAAATATGCATCCAGCTGATTGTTCTCAAAATCGTGTATGCTTCAGAAAGATTTCTCATCTAAGACCAAAACTGATAATGTTTCAAAACAAAAGGCCTTCATTCCAGGAAAGTGTGAACAAATCATTGTTGATAAGCTTCTGAAGCTTTTCTTAAAGGTTAAGGGATTAAAACTGCATATAATGTGCCAGATGTGGTCATAGCAACGCCCTGTAGACTCGAAAAATGTGATGCTGGAAAAGCACAACAGGTCAGGCAGCACCCAACGAACAGGAGACTCGATGTTTCGGGCATATTCCTGATGAAGGACTTATACCTGTGACGCCAATTCTCCTGCTCCTCGGATGCTGCCTGATTGGTTGTGCTTTTCCAGCCTCACACTGTTCGACTCTGATCTCCAGCATCTGAACTCCTCACTTTTACCGGTACAGATGTAGTAAAACATTCCTGATTAAACCTGGTACCCTTTGCCAGAAACACAATCATTCCATTTATCTTCCATATCACTTACGGCAAGTGCAGACTTAAATGCATATGATTCGTGTAGCAGGATCATGAATATGATCTGTATCACAGAGTTCTGCAATCTCTCTCCACTTAAATTGTTTACCATTGTTTTATCGTTCTATCCAAAATAGACAACTGACATAATTCCAAATCTGGTGAAGGTTTGCTCACTAACCCCCCTTTGCCTATATCACATTGATGACACATGACCTCCATTAGATGACATACTGGATGGCCAGCTTGGTGTTTGAGCTAATTGGGCTTTGATATATTCAACCCCTTCCTCCAGATCTTTGATACAGATATTGATCGTTGACGATCCCATAGTGATCTCTGAGGCACTCCACCAGTTACAGCTTTGTAATGTGAAAATAAGCATTTACCTCTACTCTCTATTTCCTGTTAGCAACAGCTTCCTGTGAAACAGCTCAGATGTTTACATGGCGTCCTGTGCAGTAAAATGTACTCAATGAGCTGAAATGATTTTTTTCTATTTTCCTCGTTAAATAGGCAGAATGGTCTTCTCCAGACTCATGGTAACGATAATGACTGGCTGAAAGAGGTGGCCCTTTGTCACAGTTTCGAGGGATGGATGGGTCGCACAATACATGGGGTAGTGGCAGCAGTATATCCCTGTAACAACAATGAGGGTGGTTTGAGGGAACAATACATGGGGTAGGGACAGCAGTATATCCCTGTAACAGCATCGAGGGTGGTTTGAGGGAAAAATACATGGGGTAGGGGCAGCAGTATAATTCTGTAACGGCATCGATGTTGGATTGAGGGAACAACGCATGGGGTAGGGACAGCAGTATATCACTGTAACAGCCTCGAGGGTGGATTGAGGGAACAACACGTGGGGTAGGGACAGCAGTTGGTCATTTGGCGCCACCAGTCAGAATGCTCATGACTGATCCGATTGTGTTTGACCATCCATCTCCTGTCTGTTCCCAATAAATATTGACTCTCCTGTCCAGCAAAGATCAGTCGCGCTCACCTTGAATATCTTCAAAAACCGAGTCTTCACTAGTCCCTGAGGATGAGGACCCTACAGATAATACAATACTAAAGTGAAAGGGGTGACCTTATTTCAATGTGGGGCCTGTTATTTTAAAATGTGTTAACCTAACATGAAATCACCACCTCTTTTGAAACAGAAGAACAGAATATTTAGGCATAGACATAAACCATTCAGCCCTCTAAACCTGTCTAATAGGACCACTGACCCTTTTCAATCAAATATGTATTAAACTCATTCTCTGCTCCTGTCCCAGGAAGAGAATAACTGATAGCATGACACCACACGAGCATTAAAAATACAAAATTAGGACATTCGGCCCATCGACTCTAAATGCCATTTAATACTGGCTTAGAGATTTCTCAACATCATTCTCCTGACTATTCTCTGTTACTCTTGACATGCTTATTCATCAAAAACCTACCTATGTCTGTCTTATAAGCACTAGTATCTGTGTCTCTGTGCGTCCGTATGTGCACTTGTGTGTGTGTGTTCATGTGTCTGTGTGTTTGTGTATTTATGTGCTGACATCGGTTCATCTATGTATTAGCCTGTACGTTTTATGTTTGCTTGCATCTATTTGTGTACGGCTGTCTATGTTTTCGTATACCACTACTTGTTTGCGGATCTGTCTCTGTGTATGTACTGTTCGTGTCAGTATATTAGCGTGTTTACATATGTCTCTGAATATTTTTGTGTCTGTATTTCTCTGCAATGAGATATTTGTTGTTTTGGGAGGGAGAAAATTGTGAGAACTGACAGAGTGAGTAAAGTGCGAATTATCCTTCACTGAACATTCTGAACATTGTTTTTTACTCAGTTGGAGGGACATGGATGTCACAGAATCTCCATAGGACACATCCCGGTCCTCTCCGGCTCATACCGGGGGAGGGGGGTCGTTGTTGAGGGGGGGGTGGAGGGGGTGGAGGGGGTGGGTGGGTGGAGGAGGGATCAGATATCAGCTGCTCCACCATCTGGCTTGGCCCTTTCTCTCCCATTACAGTCCGTTTCTCCTAGAATGGGAGAAAGGGGGGGAGGGAGTGATGGTAGGAGTGAGTGGCCCTGCTGTTAGTGCTGGTGTAGTGGAGGGAGAGAGAGAGCGCGTGGTGGGAGTGGGGTGGGGAGGGTGCTGAATTCAATAGTGAGAGTGGTAGTGCGTGAGCCTTATTTGGAGATAGAGTGTGAGCCTTGTTATGGTGTAGGTGCTATAATATGTAGTGAGTGTGAGGAGGCAGAGAGAGTACGGTGACAGCTAACCTGGCAGAGTGGGGAGGATATTGATGCTGGTCCTGTGATGCTGGTCATTTCTTCAGATCATGTCAGCGTCGAGGTGACCCTCCCCGAATGTCTTGTCCAAGTCTATCACTCATAACGCCATTGACCCTGTCCCTCGGATTCCACAGAATCCATTTGGGTGGATCTTACAAATAGGAAGGAGAAGCAAGCATTGGTGTATCATGTATCTAAACCAATGCTCTCATGCAAATTCTGTGCATTGTATGCTCTGGAAATTAGAGATGTAAATATTGTGGGTGCTGCAGTATTACAGCATGATCTCAAATTGCATCTAAACTGCGTTAACTAAGTGACTGCTAATGATGTGAAAAATAAATTCCATAAGCGTATAACAGGTTGGTTGAAGAGTATGTTGTGACTTAAACAAGGCAGCAGGTTATTTTGGATTTGGAGTTGGGTGGTCAGAAGGACTCATTAATAACCTTGCTCTGAGGACTAGCGACGTTAATATGTTGTATTCTACATGGCGCCTGTATACAATATTGAATGTTTGAGCATGAAGTGGTAGACACGCAATGGTTGTTAGAGTCATAGAATCATGGAGCCCTGCAGCTTGGACACAGACCCTTTGGACCAAAGTGGTCTGTGCCGACCAAAATGTCCATCCTGCTAATTCCATTTCCCTGCCCTTACCTCTTATTCTTCTAAATCTTTCCTATCTGCGTATTAGTCTAAAAGCCTTTTGAACGTTGTTAATGCACGTGCCTCAACCAAACCGCTGTCTGCTAATTCCATTACTGCACCAACCTCTGCGTAAAAAAAGTTGGCGCTCAGGGTCCAATTTGTTCTTTCACCTCTAACCTGATGTCCTCCAGCCCTTGATTCCCAAAACTGGGAGCAAGAATGAGTGCATTCACCTTATCCACGCATCTCATGATCTGATACATTTCTATACGATTTCCCCTCAGTTTCTTACACTCAAAGGAAAATGCTCTGGCCGGTTCAAACTCTCCCTACAACTCAGACCGTTGAGATTTGGCAACATCCTTGTAAATTTCTTCTGTCCTCTTTCCAGTTTAATCACATCCTTCCCATGGCAATGTGAACAAAACCGAACACAATACTCTAAGTGCATGCCTCACCAGCGTCCTGTCCAACTGCAATACAACTCGCCAACTTCTATACTCAATGCCCTGACTGGTGAAGGTCAGTGTGCCAAAAGCCTTTTTCACTGCACTGTCCACGTGCAACTACTTTCAGACAACCACGGATCTGAGCTCCATGGTCCCTCTATTCCTCTACACTCCTTCAGGGTCTAACATTCACCACGAAATGCCAACCTGGATTTGACATTACAAAATGCAACACCCCACATATATCTATATTAATCTCCATTTGCCATTTCTCGGCCCACTTCCCCAGCTGATAAAGGACCTACTGCAATTTCTGATAACCTTTCTCACTGTTCACAGTACTGCCTATTTTATTGTCATCAGCCTAATTACTAATCATGCTTTGCACATTCTCATCCAAATCATTGATAGAGCTAACAAACAGTAATAGGCCCAGCACCGACCCCTGAGACACTTCACTCGTCACAGGCCTCCAGTCCAATAAGCATCCTTCCAATATTTACCACAAGGATCTGTTTTGGGACCATTGCTTTTTGTTATCTTTATAAATGATCTAGAGGAAGGACTTGAAAGCTGGGTAAGCAAGTTTGCGGATGACACGAAAGTCGGTGGAGTTGTGGATAGTGAGGAAGGAAGTGGTAGGTTACAGCGGGATATAGATAAGTTGCAGAGCTGGGCGGAAATGTGGCAAATGGAATTCAATGTAGCTAAGTGCGAAGTCGTTCACTTTGGTAGGAATAACAAGATGATGGATTACTGGGCTAATGGTAGGCTACTTGGTAGTGTGGATGAGCAGAGGGATCTTGGTGTCCATGTACACAGATCTCTGAAAGTTGCCACCCAGGTAAATAGTGCTGTGAGGAAGGCATATGGTGTACTGGGCTTTATTGGCAGAGGAATTGAGTTCCGGAGTCCTGAGGTCATGTTGCAGTTGTATAAGACTCTGGTGCGGCCTCATCTGGAGTATTGTGTGCAGTTTTGGTCGCCATACTATAGGAAGGATGTGGAAGCTTTAGAACGAGTGCAGAGGAGGTTTACCAGGATGTTGCCTGAATGGTAGGAAAATCTTATGAGGAAAGGCTGAGGCACTTGGGGCTGTTCTCATTGGAGAAGAGAAGGTTTAGGGGAGATCTGATAGAAGTGTATAAGATGATTAGGGGTTTAGATAGGGTAGATACTAAGAACCTTTTACCGCTAATGGAGTCAGGTGTTACTAGGGGACATAGCTTTAAATTAAGGGGTGGTAGGTATAGGACAGATGTTAGGGGTAGATTCTTCACACAGCGGGTTGTGAGTTCATGGAATGCCCTGCCCGTATCAGTGGTGAACTCTCCTTCTTTATGGTCATTTAAGCGGGCATTGGATAGGCATTTGGAAGTTATTGGGCTAGTATAGGTTAGGTAGGATTCGGTCGGCGCAACATCGAGGGCCGAAGGGCCTGTACTGCGCTGTATCCTTCTATGTTCTATGTTCTATTTGCCTCTGCTTTCTCCCATCAAACCCATTGAGTGTCCAATTTGCCAGATCCCCTGAATTCCATGCCATCGAACCTTTCAGAGCAGCTTATCATGTGGAATCTTATCAAAGGCCTTTCTGAAACCTAGATAGACTACATCTATCACCATACCACCTTTTGAGGTCCCTTCCTCAAAAGAACGCTAAAGATTTGTGAGCCATGATATCCTATTCATTAAGCAGTGCTGACTGCTCTTTATGAAACCGTGTCTTTTCAAATACATGCATATGTCATCTCTCAGAACCTTCTCAAGGAATTTACAAGTCACAGTTGTTAAGCTAACTGGTCTATAGTTCACAGGTTCTTCTTCGCAGCCCTCCTTGAACAAGGGCAAAGCGTTCACGACCCTCTAGTATTCTGGGACCTCCCCCGTGGGCAGCGGTGATGGAAAAAGATCAATCAGGGCCCCCGCAATATCTTCTCTCGCCTCTTGCTGTGTTCTTGGATACATCTGTTCAGTACCATGAGATCTACAGAAAACCTGCAATGTCTGAAAAATATGTCTATTTCTTTAAGGTAGAATCACCAAAGAAAGGGCAAGTGACTTCACGAAGGCTAACATAACAAATTAAAGATTCTGTTAATCATAGGAAGTGAGCTCAGAAGAATTTTAGACATTGTGGCAACCGGAGAATTCTCAGAAATTTGTTTGTGTGGAGTTTGCATATTCTCCCCGTGTCTGCGTGGGTTACCTCTGGGTGCTCCGGTTTCCTCCCACAGTCCAAAGATTTACAGGTTAGGTGAATTGGCCATGCTTATTTGTCCAAAGTATTCAGGGATGTGAAGATTAGGTGCATCAGTCGCAAAATGTAGAATTGGATGGGAATGGGTCTGGGTGGTTACTCTTCGAAGGGGCAGGGTGGACTTGCGGAACCAAAAGGCCTTTTCCGCACTGTGGGCTTTTAATGATTTTGTGAAAGAAGAACACAAATACTACATAAATCTAAAATCTGTATTGCAAAGAAAACAAAATAAAAGCAGCGTCAAATGTGGAATTTTGTAATCAGGAGAGGAGAGGTTATTGTGGAGAACAGGGAAATGGCCAAGAAAATAACCAGTTACTTTGCATCTGTCATCACGGAGGAAGATCCAGAAAATCTCTGAAAAATACTAAGTGATCACATGGAACTTGTGGAACTAAAGACATAAAGTCAATTCATATCAGTAACAAGGTAGTAGTTGAAGGCTAGCATAGTAGTATTGTAGCTGGATTAAGCATTGCTAAGTCTGATGAGCCAGTTGTACTTATTATCAAAATATTAGAAATAAATCAGCAATAGACACATTAATTTTGCTGCTGATGACTTTTATTTTCCTGTACATTCTGCAGAGGCTGGAAGTTAGTAAAGCTTCCAGCATTGTAGATGAATGGAAGGGATTCAAGCATCTGCAAAGGGAAGAAGAGATAGTGTGGAGAACTGCTGACCAATTAACTTGACATCTGTAGGTAAACTGATGGAACCTATTATGTAGGATCTGATATTGAATATTGAGAAATTAACAGCAACATTGGAGAGAATCGGTCTGTACTGACAGAGTCTGACAGAGTCTTCATACTTGACAAACTTCAGAATGATTTGAACTTGTTTATTACAACATAGAAATGGCATATTTCAATTTTCAGAAGGGTTTTTTTTATCAGAACTCATGCAGTGAATTCATAAATAAAGTAATGTGAATGGTAATTGGAGAAATATATAGAAGTGAAAAGTTAAAGTCAGGTTCGACTTCATTTAAGTGAATCAGAACATTGTCGGAAGGTCACTTGAAGCAGTATCACAGCTTGCTAACGAAACTGTACATAGAGGATTGAGTCCAGTGTTAGTGACCCAATCTGAGAAAGGATATACTGACCATGGAGGGTGTGCAATGGACATTCTCCAGATTAATCCCTCAGGGGGCGTGATTGCCTGATGTGGAAACTCGGCCTGTGTTCTTTAAAGTTTCAAAGAATGAGAGGTGGGTCACAGTGAAATTTAGAAAAGTCACTCAACATCTGACAAGGTGGAAATAAACAGGAGTTTTCTCTGGCTGTCTACTCTACATTTAAGGCAAATAATGGCAGGTAAAGGATAGACCATTTCAGACAGCAATAAGAAGGCAATTCTTCATTTGAAGGGGACTGACTAACGCAGCGACATGGAAACCTGCTGGCAGGGCATGATTAGGGAGAATCCCCAGATATTCTACTGGTACGTCAAGTGGAGCAGAATATCCAGGGAACAGGTAGGACTCATTAATGACTTGCCGAGTTACATCCAAATCAACTTGGTGGTAGGCGACAGAAGGTCTGCTGGTAGAAGTCTGTTTGTTTGACTGGAGACCAGTATCCAATCGTGTACCACAGGGATCAGTGCTGTGTCCCATATTATTTGTGATTCGGAGATGCCAGTGCTGGACTGGCTTGGGCAAAGTTTAAAAATTTACCCAACACTACATGATAGTCCAACTGTTTAGATTAAATTAGACTTACAGTTTGGAAACAGTTGTCACACTGACCCGCCGAAGCATGGCTCACTCATACCCCTAACCTAAGGGTACGGGCAATTTAGCATGGCCAATTCACCTGACCTGCACATCTTTGGAATGTGGGAGGAAACCGGAGGAAACCCACGCAGACACGGGGAGAACGTGTAAACTCCATACAGTCGACTGCCTGAGTCGGGAATTGAACGCAGGTCGCAGGCGCTATGAAGCAGCAGTGCTAACCACTATACCACCGTGCCGCCCACGGTGCACGCTATTTCGAAGAGCATAATCATGTGATGAAGGAACAGTGCTGCGAAAGCTAGTGCTTCTGAATAAAACTGTTGGATTATAACCTGGTGTTGTGTGAATTTTAAACTTTTTTTTAGTATTCATAAATGATGCAGGTGTGAATATGAAGGGGGTTGGGGTGAGTGTGATAAATCAGTTTGATTTTGACACAAAGTTTGGCTGGTTGGTTGGCAGTGAGGAGGAAGACCTTATATTACAGGAAGATACAGATGGAATGATCAAATGGGTGTATCAATGGCCGGTGGAATGTAACCCTCATGAATATGCTGTGATGTACTTTGGAAGAAGGAACCAGACAGGGGAGGACTCAATGAATAGCAGAACACTAGGAAGCTCAGATGGTGCTTCTCCTCATATCCCTGAATGTGATTAAACGGGTTAATGCACAAATTGAAAAAGCATAGTGACCATAACAATAGCCCTTATTTATCGAGGCACAGATTTTAAGAGAAATGTGAAACTTTGGTTAGGCCAAATGGAATATTATGTGCAGGTCTGCGAGTCACATTACAGGAAGGATGTGATTGCACTGGAGAGGTTGCAGTGGAGATTCACCAGGATGTTCCCTTGGATGGAGTAGATCAGCTCGGGTGGTTTACTTTGAAGCATTGAAGGCTGAGAGGGACGTGCTTCAGAAGGATAAGATTACCGGGGCATGGACAGGATGGATAGACAGCAGGTGTTCCTTTCAGTCCAAGGGCTAAGCACAAGGGAGTACCATTTTAAAGTGAAGGGCTTGATGTTTAGTCAGGATTTAAGGATTGGTTTTCATCAAGAGGCTATTGGGGTCAGGAATGCACTTTCTGAGAGAGCAGTTGGCACAGGTAACATCACAACCGTTAATAAATACATGGTCATGACCTTGAAGTGCCATAACATACATGGTATTGGCCTCGTATCAGAAAGTGGGACTAATGTAGATCGTGCTGTATTTATGTTAGTACAGAGCCAGTGCTTCTGTGATTGTATGGGTCAATCATTGAGCAGCATAAGACAGGAATTGATCAGTTTCAGAAGAATGTATTAACTAGGGTTAGAAAAGTGAACTTGTCTCCATGAGCTAGAACGGGGAAAGCTAAAACTGTCTATTGCCTTGCTCCCTTCCTGATGTTTCTGCGCAGTGTGCGGGAAAGGTCTGTAATTGTTCTCACAAGCTCTTAAACATTAGGAAGGCAGCATCTGTCTGGTTGAAAGGACTGTGTTTCCCGTTCCCTTTTCCAAAGCTCGTTACTGGTGTTCTGTCTGGTTTTATCCTTTAAGAACCCAGAGCAATTTGATACAATTGAGTGTCTTCCTTGGCTATTTCAGAGACCATTGCAGAGTTTATCACATGTCTGTATATCTGGAGTCACTTGTAGGCCAGACCAGGAAGCACGGGAGATTTACTCCCTGAAAGTACATTGGGGAAGGGACAAATGTTTAGATTAGACTTACAGTGTGGAAACAGGCCCTTCGGCCCAACAAGTCCACACCGACCCGCCGAAGCGCATACATTTACCCCTTACCTAACACTACGGGCAATTTAGCTTGGCCAATTCAACTGACCCGCACATCTTTGGACTGTGGGAGGAAACCGGAGCACCCGGAGGAAACCCACGCAGACACGGGGAGAACGTGCAAACTCCACACAGTCAGTCGCCTGAGTCGGGAATTGAACCCAGGTCTACAGGCGCTGTGAGGCAGCAGTGCTAACCACTGTTTACAGTGGACATTAGATTCAAGGTCAATATTACTGGCACCAGATTTTATGTCTCGATATTTTGTGAATTGTTTTTAACTTGCACCAGCTGCCAGAACATTATCCCGGTCTGGATCAGTAATCCAGTGACATTTGTACAACAGCACCATCTCCACATGAGGACCTATCGGAAACTACACTGAGCACATTATTTCTGTGCTGTATGACAGCTCTGCCAAAAAGAACTCCCACCAATGCGACTTTCGTGACGGGACTGAGGGCGTGGTAAATGGTCAGACTGAAGTCGTTCCCTTGTTATGGGAACTTTCCACGTGGCCAGGCAGATGTCAGAGTTGGAGCTGGAATGAAACAGCTTCCCCAGTGACACGGCTTGGTATGGTATCCAGGCCCATTGCCGTCGTCATATCTACTGTGTTCAGCCGTTTCTTCATTTCACGTGCAGTGAATCGAATTGGTTTGTTTGCTGTTATGAGTCCCAGTTGTGGCAGTAGTCTGGCTGTCAGTTCGGAATGCTCCTGATGTATGGTAGTGTGGCTAGTCATTTGGGTTGCGGCAAGTCCTCATTCCGTTGTGAATGCTTGTGGATGTGGTGCCAATCAAATGGGCTGCTTTGTCTGGATGGTGTCAAGCTTCTTTAGTGTCGTTGTGGCTGCACTCATTCGGGCAATTGGGGAGTATTCCATCTCAGTCCTGACTTGTGCCATGTGGTTGGGTGACACGTTTTGGGAAGACAGGAGGTGAATTATTCACGGAGTAATGCTATCCTCTGATCAGCTCTTATATTTATGTGGCGAGTCCAGTTGAATTCCGGTCAATGGTAACCCCAAGTGTATTGATAGGGGTGGGGTGCGGAATTTAGTGACAAATAAGCCGCTGAATACCAAATGCTTATATTATCTCTTACTGGCGATGGTCATTGTCTGGCATTTTTGCTACTTGCCACTAATCAACCCAAGTCTGGAGATAGTCCAGATCATGTTGCCTTTAGGCATGGACTGCTTCAGTATCTGAGCATTTGCGAATGGTGCTGGACATTGTGCAGTTATCGTCAAATATCCCTATTCTGAGCTTATGATGAAGAGAAAGTCATTGATGAAGCCACTGAAGATGTTTGGACCTAGGTTTCATCCGGAGGGCCACTGAAGATGTTACGTAGTATGGCGATGAAACGTCTGTAAATGAACATTCCAGTTCATGGAGCAAACCTACATCCACATTATCCAGAGGGATTACTGCAGAGATGTTCTGGAACGGAGATGACTGACCTCCAGCAACAATTACCATTTGCCTATCTGTCAGGTATGACACCAATAATGGAGTATTGGCCGTGATACCTTTTTGCTGGTGTTCCTTGATGCCATATTTGAAAGTATGCAGCCTTGATGTCAAAGGCTGGAATTCAGTTCCTTTTTCTATGTTTGAACCAAGGCTGTGACGAGTTCAGGAGCTGAATGACCCTGGCAAAACCCAAACCGGGTGTCCCTGAGCAGGTTATTACTGAGCAGGTGCTGATTGGTAACACTATTGATGACAACTTCCATCATTTTACTGATGAAGGAGAGTGCACTGATGAGGCGGTATTTGGCCAGGTTGAATTTGTTCTGTGTTTTATGTACAAAACATACTTGAGCAGCTTTTCCCATTGTCAGCTTGTAACCGTAGTGGAACAGCTTGGCTAGGGAAGCGGGAAATTCTGGAGTACAAGTCTTCAGGACTATTGCTGGCATGTTATCAGGGCGTACAGCCTTTGCAGTATCCAGTACCTTCAATCGTTTCTTGATATCAGTCAATCGAACTTGCTGAAGACTGCTATCTGTTTTGATGGGGACCACGGGGGGAGGTCAAAATGGATCATTCACTCGAAACTTCTGACTGAAGAATTATG
Source organism: Hemiscyllium ocellatum (assembly GCF_020745735.1). NCBI lineage: Eukaryota > Metazoa > Chordata > Chondrichthyes > Orectolobiformes > Hemiscylliidae > Hemiscyllium > Hemiscyllium ocellatum. The sequence goes on along the minus strand of NW_026869209.1, from coordinate 18,805 downwards.
CGAAAGCTTCAGCCTTATCTTTTGCACTGATGTGCTGGGCTCTTCCATGATTGAGGATGGGGCTATTTGTGGAGAGTTCTACTCGAGTGAGTTGTTTAATCGTCCAACCCCATCCACGATCATATTAGGAGGACTGCCGAACTTAAATCTGATGCATTCGTTGTGGGGTATCTCAGTTCAGTCTGTCCCTTGCTGTTTATGTTATTTGGCACGCAAGTATTTGTGTTTGGAACCTTCAGCAGATTAACATTTCATGTTTGTATATTCCTGGTTCTGTTCCTGGCATGCCCTCCTGCATTCTACATTGAACCAGAGTTGATTGTCTGGCTTGATGGTAATGGTTGAGTGTGGGATATGATAGGCCATGACATTACAGTTAGTGCTTGAGTACAGTTCTCCTGCTATTGATGATCCACAGTGTATTATGGACGCTCAGTCTTGAGTTGCTAGATCTCTTCAAAGTCTGTGCCATTTAGCATGGCAATAGTGCCACAGAACACAATAGAGTTTATTCTGAATGAGACCTTGAGACTTTTACCGATACTGTCATGGGCAGATACATCTGCAGTTGGTAGATTGGTAAGGATGAGGTCATGTATGATCTTTTTCCCTCTTGTTCCTTCCCTCACCAACTGCTGCCGACCGAATCTAGAATCTATGTCCTTTCGGACCCGACAAGCGTGATCAGTAGTACTGCTGGAAACCATTCTTGATGGTCAACTTTGAAATCTCCCAGCCAGAATACAACTTTGTGCCCTTTCCACAGTCAGCACTTTCTCCAAGTGTTGTTTAACATGGAAGAGCACCGATTCAAATGAGTAACGACGTTACGTGGTAATCAATCAGAGACATCTCTGTCCATGTTTAATCTGAAGTCATGGGACTTCATTGGGTCTGGAGTCAATTTTGGGGCCTCCCAGAGCAACTACCTCCAGACTGTATCTCACTGAGCTGCCCATCCGCTGGACCAGTCCTTTCTTTGGTGCAGGATATATCCAGAAATGGTGATGGTGGTGTCTGGGTTATTTCTGTAAGGTATGATACCTTGAGTATGGCTATGTCAGGCTATTGCTCGACTAGTCTGTAAGACAGTTGTCCCAATTTTGGCACTACCCCTTAGGTGATAGTAAGAAAGATTTTGGGGGTTCTACAGTGATATATCTAATGTTGACTTTTCCGATGCAGAGTTTGATGCCGGTTGGTCCAGCCGGTTTCATTTCTTTGAAACTTAGTAATGACTGGTACAACTGAATGACTCACTAGACCATTACAGGGGGCGATTGAGAGTCAATGACATTGCTGTGGATCTGGAGTTGCATGTCAGCCAGACTGGGTGAGAATGGATGGATATTAGAGATCCAGATTTTCTGAAAATCGGCAATGCTTTCCTTCTCATAGGTAGATTCTTAATCTTAAAAATGATTGAATTGAATTTTCACCATCTACAGTGGCGGGATTCGAACCAGGGTCCAAACAACAGGAGCTGATTTTCTGGATTGATATTCTATCGGTAATACCATGAGGCCTACTTGAAACCACTTGTACGCAACTGCCAATTCTTGTGTTGTCCTGTTTTTCATTCACTATGTTATTCTGTAATCTCATCCATCGTTAAATCCTGATTCAAATAAACAGTCATGAACATCCTCTCGACTGCTTGAATTTCATTCAATCCGTTTCGGTTGAACAGGCATTTCAAGGCAGCTGCTCATCAGAAAAGAACAGGAAGGAAGAATAGCTGACTGTGCACAGTACGTATCACCAGACCAGCATGGCTGTCCAGGCACCTGAAGTATTTGTTGTGGGTCAGAGAACTTCAGAATTATTAGAGCACAGATGGAGACCATTCAGCCCATCGAGGTGTCACAAGCTCTCCAACAGCACAAACAGATAGAGAGAGTGTGTGGAGATAGATGGTGTGTGATAGAAATAAACAGAGAGAAAAAATTTGAAGGGAGATAAACTGAGAGAGGATAGAAAGGGGAGTGAATAACTAAGTGAGAGAGGTGTTAGATGAGTTTGAAGTTAGACAGATCAGGAGGCCGCATTAGAGTATATAAATATGGGCTGGTAGAAATTAGAAGTTTTATTTAGAAATTCCTCTGGACTGTAAGCCCTTTGTCTGGGCGCCATACCCTGTCAGCACTATGCTGATATTGACTGTCATCCCAGAGTATTTATTTCCAATAATATCACATAATCTAATGACAACTAAACAGAACCCATTCGGCCAATAAATTGGTTCCATGTGAAAAGCAGAGTTTTTAAATAGACTGTGCCAAGAGCAGCAGGAAATTACCCCCCCCCCCCCCCCCCCCCACTCCGTACTGTATGAGAGACTAGGCCAGAGAATCTCAGTGAGGGGACTGACTAACAGAGGGGAAGTAAGCAACTCAGCTGTGGGTCAAATAATACTCGATAAAGTTTGCACACCACTTAACTAGTTTTGTAATCCTCATTTCAATTTATATAGCACACTGTCAGGAGTGCATTCTATCAACCTTGCCTTTTGTACTTTGCATATATTGGCATATGCAGAAAATCATGTTGTTTCTGTATTTTATATTGCATGAATGCATTTCATTAATATTGTCTTTGCTATTTATTCGTTGTAAATTTATCCTTGAATCTGTTCTTCATATGAGTTATAAAGATTAACGTTCCAATCCTGGTGACTGGAGAACATCACTGTCACTCTACCAACTCTAAACAACCATGTCCCCCCAGTCTTCTCCATCTTCTGTCTTTCCCCAATGTCATAATCACAATGTAATTGAAGTCCATTAAATGACACTTCACTAGAGTTCGTTAACATGGATAACATCAACAACATGACCCACACCTGCCATCTCTGATTCTGGAATAACAATCTGAATTGTGTTCGTCACTTACAATTCTCTGTTAATATATCCATGCCAGTCGTTTGTTTTAACCTACGTTTTCTTAGGCACACTTTGCCATCAGATCATGGACGAAAGATGGTCTCTCGTGTTTTACAGATATTGCAATGACTGATCTGTAGTTACAGGATTGATTTCTCTATTCATGAGCAGAGAATCATGTTTATGTTCCGTCAAACCTCTGGCATTACTTCCATGTCCAAGGTAGACTGAATGATTACACACAATCAATCTGCTATCTTCAACATTCCTTTCTTCAGTCACACTCACATATCATACCTAGAAAGCATAAACGTTCAAAGTTATTTTGAACTTTAATAAAACAGTATTGAATTCCATTCGGTTAACTGGAGCTATTTGTTCAGCGATTGTTATTATGTCAGTCTCCGTGGATCCTAACCATTCCGAGAGAGCTTCTCTCTTCTATCAATAAGGGAATGCTTTCAGTGTTTTATCCCATAGTATGAGCGGGAGCATAATCCACACTAGTAACAGGGTTCAGCAGCTCCACGGAGGTGGAGGAGAGATCAGTTTGGGAGAACATTAGACTGCCCTGTTCCAACAATGGACAGGAGTTTATCCTATAGTCTTTACCGGCTTTCCCAGCCTTGGATATCATTAGCATATCAGATTGAAGATGCACTGCTGGTTATTCAAGCTGGTTACTATCCTATTCTTGCTATAGTTGGTGCTCCTGATAAGTCACTCTGTCTGTCGACTGAACTGAATTGATACTGATGATATGCAAATTTTGGAAAGGTGCCAGTCAACTTTTTCAGTTCCAATCAAAGATTCTATTCCTTGGAAATAATAACTAGCAAATTATTATTGACAAATTACTCCCAATATGCTAGGATGAAACACACTGTTCTCAACCTTCTTGATTCATTTTCTCCTGCAAAGTTTACATCTCCATATCATCCCCACATACCAATCCTGTCCAGTACAAACATTAAGACGTCCCAGTCTCCTCCTCAGCCTCAGTGCAACTTCTGAATAAACCATTGTTTGCGCCTTTGTTAATTCTGGATATACGTTTCAAGCCCTTTCTTAACACGTGTGCATTGCACAATAATTGAACTTGAGATGTTTAACTTTTTCACTGTACAGAATCTGAAAGATGGGAAGATAGTGTATGGTGGTCACTTCATTGGCTCGTAATATAGATGCACAGAATAGCAATCAGTTGATACCGGCTTGCCTGATGCCCATTATAGAAGGCAATGGTTTCATACTTCCCTGGTCAGGTCTCTGTTTAACTGCAAATTTACAGCAGTTTGTTTTACTCTTTACTGTCCTGTAGAACAGCTGAACCAACCACTCAGTTCAAGGTCTGTACAACATGCTGGCCTGACCAGGGCTGCACACATCCCATGAGGGAAAAACAAAAGTGAAGGCAGCTCCCTTTCTCTGCCTGTTTCCCATAATCCGACACCTGATTACCATTCAAGTAGGTGGCCATTCACTGTTTTAGACGTATTCTTTGTGATTTCGTCTCTCCTTGGGAGTGATGTCCATCTCGATAGGCACCTCTGGTGCTGGCTTTATTGATGCTGCCCTACAGATGTAACGATGTTTGACTTTCCACATCAGTGGTAATGCATTGTTAATGAATGGTTTCCTTTGTAACATGAAGGAAAGGGAGCCAGCTCAGTGAGGGAAATGAATTATTGTGATCAAACTTGAGAGTTTCTTTTTGAGGCAGTATTTGGAGTATTGTGGACAGATTTTCTCTCTTTTATAAGGAGTGATCTCCTTACTGCAGAAACAGCGAATAGGAGTTCCACCAGATTAATCCCTGGAACAATGGCACCATGAGGATCTGTAGTGCTTTCAGAGAATAAGAGATGATTGCATTGAACACTGAGTGGGATGGGCAAACACTAATTGCATTTAAACAGATAATGAGAAGGTGATAAATTCCATGTCTGCTGTTTCACTCAGGATGCATGTTTCTGGATAGTTTAAGTGCCTCTTTGGACGTTACGCCCACCCACCTCAACCTCCACTCCCCATGGTGATTGAGAGAGACAGAGAAGTCCAGGTTTTGAATAAACTCTCACCACATTAATACAGTCCAATTGGTGTGTGCTCCTGCACTGAATGTCATATTAATCACCACCTTGACAGCAGCCACAATACGTTCATTCTAAAACAGTTCACTATTGCCACCAGGATCTGACATTCATGAAGAACATGAATCCATCTTCTCAGAGATGCTAGGTGACTCCTTCAGGTTTAGAATATAAGTCTATAAGATACAGGAGCAGAAATTAGGCCAGTTAGCGCGTTGAGTCTGCCCATCATTCAATAATCGCTGATAGGTTTCTCAAATCCATTATCCAGCCTTCTCCTCGTAATTCTTCATCCCCTGGATAATCAAGAACCCATCTATCTCCGTCTCAAATATACTTAATGACCTGGCCCCCACTGCCATCTGTGGCAATACATTTCAAAGATTCGCCATTCGCTGGTTAAAGACATTTCTCCTTATCACTGTTCTAAAAGATGTTCCCTTTCACCAAAGTCTTTGTCCTCGACCTCTTGTCCGATAGAAACATCTTACCAACATCAACTCTGTCCCGGTAATTCAGCATCCCGCGCTTCCATTACTTTCCTTCTCATCCTTCTAAACTTTACCGAGGAAAGATCCAGAGCCCAAAAGCATTCTTCTACGATAAACTTTTCATTCTTATGACCATTCTCGTGAAAATATTTTGCACAAGCCCCAGAGCCACTACATCCTTCCTGAGATATGGGGCTCAACATTTCGCACAATACTCCAAATATGGTCTGACCAGAGACGTAAACAACCTGCTTTATATTCAATTTCTCTCATAATAAATGCCATCAATAATAAATCCAATTGTCCTCCTGACTACTGCCTCAACCTGCAAGCTTACCTTGAGAGAACCCTGTACTAGAACTTCCAATTCCCTTTGCATTTCAGATTTCTGAATTTTCTCCCCAATTTAAAAAATAGACCATGCCTCTATTCTTCATGCCAAAGTGAATGACCACACACTTTCCAACGTTGGAATGCATCTGCCAATCTCCTTCTTCAGTCTCTCCGCCTCCTCAATATGGCACAGTCCATCTGCCTATCTCTGAATCGTCTGCAATCTTAGCCAGTGTACACTCAGTTCCATTATCTAGATTATTAACGTAACAAGTAAAAAGTTATGATTCCAGTACTGAGCCTTGTAAATCACCACTCGTCACCTACTGCCATCCTGAGAAGGACTATTCTATCCCCACTCTCTGCTTTCTGGCAGACAGACAAGCTTCCATTCATGCTACTAACTTGCCTCGAACACCACGGACCCGAACCGTACTCAGTCATCTCCTGTGTGACACCTTGTCAAAGGCCTTCTTGAAATCCCTGTCGATAACATCCATTGCCTGTGCGTGATCAAGCCTGCTCATTTCCTCTTCAAATAATTCCAACAGATTTTCAGGCATGATCTTCCCTTGATGAAACCAAAGTGATTTTGCCCTATTTTACCAAACACTTTGAAGTATTCAGAAACCTCATCCTTCACAATGGATTCCAGGATCTCACCCACGACCGGAGTTAAGCTATTAATTGTGGATTTCTTTTTGTCTTTTTCCTCACTCCCTTGTTACAATGGGGTGTCACGTTAGTGGGTTTCCAGTGTTCTGGGATCGATTCTTACTCTAGTGATTCTTGAAAGATCACCACTATCTCTCCACATCCTTTTCTCTCTGGGATGTAGTCCATCCGGTCCATGATATTTAACCACCTACAGGCCATTCAGATTTTTCGAGCATGCTATCCATACTGGTGGCCAGCATACTCAGCTCTGGCCACTCACTATCTTCAATGTTAAGGTATTACTCATATCTTCCACAGTGAACTAAGTTTTCAGTTCCTCAGCCTTTTCTTATTTACCACTACGACCTCTCCAGTATCATTTGCCAGCAGTCCAATGTCCACTTTTGCCTCTCTTTTGTAATTTATATATTGAAAGAAGCTCTTAAAGACTTTCTTTATATTAGTGGCTCGTTTACCCCCATATTTATTAATCTCCCTCCTTAGTTTATTTTGTTTGCCCTCTGTATTGTCTTTGTATGCTTCTCAATCCTCTGGTTTCCCATGCCCCTCGCCACATTATATGCATTTTCATTTACTTCTATGCTGTCCCTGACTTCCCTAGTCAGCGATGATTGCCTCATCCTCCCTTTACCATGCCTCTTTTTCCTCAGGATAATTCTCTGCTGCATCCTGAATTACCCCAAAAATCTCCTGTCATTGCTGTTCCACTGTCTTTCCTTCTGGGCCCGTCTCCCAGTTAATTATACCCAGCTCCTCTTCATGCCTCTGTAATTGCCTTTATTCAGCTGTAATACCATTACCTCTGATTCTAACTTCTCCATCTGAAATTGCAGAGTAAATTCAATCATATTATGATCACTGCCTCCTATTATTTCTTTCATCTAAAGCTCCCCTCATCTAATCTGCCTGCACAAGCTGCGACAAAAAGCCATCTCATAGACATTCCACAAAATCCTTTTCCTGTAAAACAGTATCAAACTGAATTCCCAGTCCACCTGCATAATGAAATCCCACATGATCACTGTAAAGTTGCCTATCCTACAGATGTTTCTATCTCCAGGTGTATCGTGCACCCCAGATCCTGACTACTGTTTGGAGTCCTGTACATAACTTCAATTGCATTTTTTCACCTTTTTGATTCCCCAATTCGACCGACACAGATTCTACACCATCCGATGTTACTTCATTTCTTCTAATTGATTCAATTCCATTTCATATTAATGAGAACCATCTATCTTTCTGCCCACCTGCCTATCCTTTCGACACGATTGATATCCCTGAATATTCAGCTCCCAATCCTGATCCTCTTGCAGTGACGTCACTGTGATGCTCACCACGTCATACCTGCCAAATTGTGTATGTGTCACAAGCTTATTTACATTATTCCTTCCACTGCTTGCTTTCCGATATACCAGCTCAGTTCTGTATTGACCGTCCCTCTTCTTATTGTCATTTGTTTGTCCAGCCCGTTGGTACCTACACGAACCGTGGCCAATGAATCATTCCCCTCCCACTCCAAGTGCATCTGCACCCCAGTTGACATATCCCAAGCTCAAGCACCCAGGTCGGCAACACAACCTTCAGGTCTCTCAATCCTGGTCACAGAGAATACTATCTATGCCTCTAACTGCACTATCCGCAACTATCCATAATTGGGCAACATAGAACATAGAACAATACAGCACAGAACAGGACCTTCAGCCCACTATGATGTGCCGAACATTTGTCCTAGCTTAAGCACCTATCCATGAACCTATTCAATTGCCGCTTAAAGTTCACCAATGATCCTGACTCTGTCACTGCCACAGGCAGCGCATTCCATGCCCCCACCACTCTCTGGATAAAGAACCTACCCCTGACATTCTCCCTATACTTCCACCTTTCACTTTAAATTTATGTCCCTTTGTAACACTCTGTTGCACCCGTGGAAAAAAGTCTCTGACTGTCTACTCTATCTATTCCCCTGTTCTTCTTATAAACCTCTATCAAGTCACCCCTCATCCTTCGCCGTTCCAATAAGAAAAGGCCTAGCACACTCCACCTATCCTCGTACGACCTATTCTCCATTCCAGGCAACGTCCTTGTTAATCTCCTATGCACCCTCTCCAAAGCTTTCACATCGTTCCTAAAGTGAGGCGACCAGAACTGCACACAGTACTCTAAATGTGGCCTTATCAAGGTCCTGTACAGCTGAAACATCACCTCACGACTCTTGAATTCAATCGCTCTGCGAATGAACGCTAATACACCAAAGGCCTTCTTACAAGCTCTATCCACCTGAGTGGCAACTTTCAAAGAGCTATAAACATAGACTCCAATATCCCTCTGCTCCTTCACCTTACTAAGAACCCTACCGTTAACCCTGTATTCTGCATTCTTATTTGTCATTCCAAAATGGACAACCTCACATTTGACAGTGTTGAACTCCATCTGCCACTCCTCAGCCCAGCTCTGCATCATATCTAAGTCCCTTTGCAGCTGACAACAGCTCTCCTCACTATCCACAACTCCATCAATCGTCATATCGTCTGCAAATTTACTGACCCACCCATCGACTCCCTCTTCCAAGTCATTAATAAAAATTACAAACAGCAGAGGCCCCGGAACTGATCCATGTGGAACTCCACTTGTAACTGGGCTTCAGGCTGAATATTTACAATCTACCACCAATCACTGACTTCAACCAGTGAGCCAGATCTCTATCCAGCTAGCCAAATTTCACATTATCCCATGCCTCCTGACTTTCTGCATTAGCCTACCAAGAGGACCCTTATCAAATGCCTTACTAAAATCCATGCTCTACCCTCAAACACATGATTTGTCACCTTCTCAAAGTATTCAATAAGACTTGTAAGGCAAGACCTACACCTCACAAATCCATGCTGGCTGTCCCTAATCAAGCACTGTCTTTCCAGATACTCATAAATCCTATGCCTCAGTACCCTCTCCATTGCTTTGCCTACCACCGAGGTAAGACGAACTGGCCTGTAATTCCCGGGTTTATCCCTATTCCCTTTTTTGAATGGGGGCACAACATTCGCCACTCTCCAGTCCCTGGCACCTCCCTATTGACAGTGAAAACGATAAGATCATTGCCAACGGCTCTGCAATTTCCTCTCTTGCTTCAAAAATAATCCTAGGATATATCTTGTCGGGCCCGGGGGACTTGTCTATCCTCAAATTTTTCAAAACGCCCAACACACCTTCCTTCCTACCTTACAAGTATCTCCTCTAGCTTACCAGTCCCTTTCATACTCTCCTGTTCAACAATGCGGTCCCTCTCATTTGTAAATACTGAAGGAAAGTACTCATTCAAGACCTCTCCTCTCTCTTCCAACTCAGTACACAGTCTCCCACTACCGTCCTCTCGTTCTCGTCATTTGCGTGTTTTTCACATACGCATAAAAGGTCTTGGGTTATCCTTGATCCTACCCGCCAAAGATTTTTCATGCCCTCTCTTAGCTCTCCTAATCCCTTTCTTCAGCTCCCTCCTGACTGTCCGATATTCCTCCAAAGCTCTGTCTGAACCTTGTTTCCTCATCCTTCTATAAACCTCCTTCTTCCTATTTACTATCTATTCAACCTCCCTCGTCAAACAAGGTTCCCTCACACGACCATCACTTTTCTGCCTGACAGGTACATACATATCAAGGACACGTCGTATCTGTTCCTTGAAAAAGTTCCACATTACAATGACATCCTTCCCTGACAGCCTATGCTCCCAACTTATGCTCCTCAGATCCTGTCTCGCAGCATCGTTTTTACCCTTCCCACAATTGTAAAACCAGCCCTGTTGCACGCACCTACCTCTCTCCAAAACCATGGTGAAAGTCACAGAATTGTGGTCACCATCACCAAAATGCTCACCCACTAACAAGCCCATCACTTGTCCCGGTACTTTACCAAGTACCAAATTTAATATGGCCTCCCGTTAGGTCGGACAATCTACACACTGAATTGGAAAAGCTTCCTGGAGACACTGCACAAATACTGCTCCGTCCAATCAACTTGATCTACAGAACTTCCAATCAATATTTGGGAAGTTGAAATCGCCCATGACTACTACCCTGAGGCTTCTGCACCTTTCCAAAATCTATTTCCCAATCTTTTTCTCCACATCTCCGCTGCTATTGGTGGGGCGGGGTGGGGGGGGGAGGGTCTATAGTAAACACCCAAAATGGTGACTGCTCCTTTCCTATTTCTGACTTCAGCCCATATTACCTCCAAATGCAGATCCCCCTCGAACTGCCTTTCTGCAGCCATTATACCATTTCTAATTAGCAACGCCACGCTCCCTTCTTTTTTACCACCCACCTTAAGCTTACTGGAACATCTGTAACCAGGAACATCCAACAACCATTCCTGTCCCTCTTCTATCCACGTTTCCGTGATGGCCACAACACTGTACTCCCAAGTACCAATCCATGCCTTAAGTTTACCCACCTTATTTCTGATACTCCTTGCGTTGAAGTATGCACACTTGAACCCATCTCTGTGTCTGCAAGTATTCCCTGTCAGTGCTACCTTCTCCACAGCCTCCCTACATTCTTGGACATAGTAAAAACAGCTAACCTACTTTACGGACGACACGTCCGGATCCCATCCCTCTGCCAAATAAATCTAACTCCCCCCCACCTCCAGAACCGTGCTAGCAAACCTACCTCCCAGGATATTGGTGCTCTTCTGGTTCAGGTGCATCTCGTCCTGCTTGTACAGGTCCCAACTTCCCCAGAATGCAGTCCAATTGTCCAAACACCTGAATCCCTACCTGCTACAACATCCTCGCAACCACGTGTTCAACTTCACTCTCTCCCTATTCCTTACCTCACTGTCATGTGGCACCGGCAACAACCCAGAGATGACGGTTGTGTGCACAGCAATGCTGCCTCACAGTGATAGGTACTCGGGTTCAATTCCAATCTCGAGAATCTGTATGTGTGTACGTTGTACATTCTTCTCGTGTCTGCATTGGGAGCATTAACTCCTTTCTCTCTCCACAGGATTTCTCTGTATTTGCTTCAGATTTCTACAATCTTCAGTATATTTCCTTATATTTCATGGAGAAATGCAGTAAATGTGGCAGCTTTTGTAAAAGCAGCCATGATTCTCGTGTTCCCTGGGTGTTTAGGAATCTTGCTGAATGCAGTGTCCATGGATACGCATTCCATCTCTTTCAGTCCCTCAGCCCATCCATACTGCATGCAGCCTTTCCTTTGCCAAACCTGGGACTCCTCACACCCCATCGCCTGGCACTGGATACTCCATTCACAGGACTGTGCACACAACGACACTGGGCACACGCTCACCCGCTGGGGATGCTGGGGTAAAAACCCTGCCATTTAAAGGAACAGAATAATTACAATCCAAATTAATAGCAAATCAGAGTAAACAGGCTGAATGACATCCATCTGCTTCTCATTTTGTAGTCTTCTGTTTATCCTCGTCAATCTGCAAATGAATGGTCTAATGTCTACCTTGCAAACAGGTTTTGTGGAGGTTATAGATATCAGATCCTCTGGCCATTGGACTGAGTGAGTAGGCTCCACCTTCCTGGTAAATGAGGTCACACTTACGTTTTTATAATCACGTCTGTCCACTTTAAAGAAAAGGCCTTGCTCGAGTTGTGCTGAAAGGATATTTGAATTTTGGAGACGCTAGAATATGTCACGTATGAGTGAGATTAGGAATAGGAAGGTAGTATAGCTATATACACCGCCAAAAAGCTGGTACCTCTTCTGATATGTGGATGATTGGGATTGCCGACTCGGTAGGATATAGCCAAGAAGGACGGGATGGACCTGAAGTAGCAGCAAGCTTTGATGTGTAGATCTTTGGGTTTCCCGGTCAATAGGATATACACAAGAAGGACGGGATGGACCTGAACAGGCAGCAATCTCCGATATGTGGATCACTGGGATTCCTGGCTCGGTAGGATTTGCACAAGAAGGACGGAATGGACCTGTACTGGCGGCAATCTCCTGGCAGGCAGGTTTGCTATTGTCACGCCGGAGGGTTTCAACTACTGTGGCACTGTGGAGTGGGAACCAGACCAGTCGGTCCACAATACAGTGACTGATGAGGAATTGGAGACTAAAACCAGTGCATCTAAAACCAACAACAAAGCAGGAGAGGGCACTGAACACAATGGGACTGGCAACCTGAAGTGTTATTAGTTTAAGGTGAGGAATATGGCGGGTAAGTACTTGGAGATTGTATGAGTACATATAACTACAATGTAAATATTACCAAGAATTCGTGAGAGAGGGACAAGAGAGCAATCAATGCAGTGGGTCCAGAAATACTTGCTGAATATGCAGTGAGTGGCTGGAGACAGTCGTTTAAAGTGAAATAATTATTCAGCGCTCTATCGAAATCGGACTATGTGTAATGCAAGGTTAAAATTGAAGTGACAAAGGAGGAAACTGGAATTGTCTGTCTACAATCTTTTCTGCTTTACTGATAGTCTTTTGTAATCTCCTGTCACCGGAAAATAGCAGCAGAAAGTACTTCAGGGAAACTCAAACCAAATATCAGGTAAGTATCTAATGTGTTTGGCGGAAGTGTATTTATTTCAATGCAAGGATTATTATTAGTTGAATTTAGAGCCTGAATCCCTACATGTTGGACATTATAGGGACTTTGCTGAGAAAGAGGCAAGACCGGCTGCTCAACTTTCCAGGGATTTGTTCTTTTAGATGATATAGAGGGGAAGCTAAAAGAGGGGGAGGAGTTGCATTACTAATCAGAGAGTTTGTTACATCTGCATTTAGGACGTATTGGAGTTTCATCTACTGAGGCAACATGGAGAGAGCTCAAGATATGATGGATGCATGTGTTCGGATTGTACTGCAGATTTATGACCATCTGGAAGAGCATGGGCTTGATTAAATGCAGCCAACACGGTTTTGTGAGGGAAAGGTCATGCCTCACGAATCTTATCGAGTTCTTTGAGGCTTGTGAATAGAGAAAGTTGATGAGGGTCGAGCAGAGATGAGTGGTGTATATGGACTTCAGCAAGGCATTGATCAGATCCCCATGGTAGGCTCATTCAGAAAGGTCAGGAGGATGGGATACAGGTGACTTCGCTGTCTTCATTCAGAATTGTCTGGCCAGAGAAGACAGCGAGTGGTAGTAGAAGGGAAAATATTCTGCCGGAAGTCAGTGGTGATTGGTGTCCACAAGACTCTGTCCTAGGGCCTCTACTGTTTAAGAATCGTGAGGTCTTATTGCAGCTCTGTAAAACTTTGGTTAAGACCACACTTGGAATATTGCATTCAGTTCTGGTCGCCCTATACAGGAAGATGTGGATGCCTTGGAGCGGGTTCAGAAGAGGTTTACCAGGATGCTGCCTGGACTGGAGGGCTTACTTTATGAAGAGAGGTTGACTGAGCTCGGACTTTTTTCATTGGAGAAAAGGAGGAGGAGGGAGAAGGGGCCTAATTGAGATATACAAGATAATGAGAGGCATAGATATACTCGGTAGCGAGAGACCATTTCCCAGGGCAGAAATGGGTTAACACGAGGGGTCATGGTTTTTAAGCTGGTGGTTGGAGAAGAAAAGTATAGAGGGGATGTCAGAGGCCGGTTCTTTCCACAGAGGGTTGGGAGAGCATGGAGTGCGTTTCCAGCAGCAGTTTTGAACCGAGGTCATTAGAGACATTTAAGGACTGATGGACAAGCATATGGTCACAGAAATCTGAGGATGCATGCATGAGGATCATGGTGGTGGCGGACACAAGATCATGGGCTAAAGGGCCTGTATCTGTGGTGTTACGTTCTATATTCTATGTTCTAGATGGCGTTATGTTCAGATTCGAAAAAGTAGTCAGGACATGTTTTATATACACCAGGAGATAGAAAAAGATGCATAGAAAAGGCAAAGTGCAGTGGTCATGGAGATTTCCATACACGGGTGGACTGGAAATCAGGTTGTTAGTGGTTTTCAGGAGAAATACTTTGAACAATATCTTCGATAGGGCTTTTGGAAGCAGCTTGTGGTGGAGCCCACTCAGGAACAGGGCAATACTGGATTTAGTGTTGTGCAATGAGGACATGTTTTAGAGAACTTAAACGAAGGAATCGAAGGAAGCAGTAATCATAATATGACTGACTTTATTCTGCAATTTGAGAGGGAAAAGATAGATTGATAGGTAATGGTTTTTGCTGTATGAAGTCAACTACAGGGGCATGAGGGAGGAGCTTGATAGAATTGCATGGGATGGGGTTAAATGAAAAACAGTTTAGAACAACATTGGCAGAGGAGTATCTGCAAGTAATCAGGAGACACAAGAGATTCTTCCCCAGAGAAAAAGAAGGTTGTGTATGGGGAGGATGAAGCAACCATAGCTGGTTAGGTTACAATCACACAATACCAGGTATAGTGAAACATGTTAATTGGAAGCACACTAGCTTTCAGAGTACGGCACCTTCAACAGGTGTTTGTGTAGGAAGTCAGGGACAGAAGAGCAAGCATATAATGTGACGAAGGGCATGCGGAAAACCAGACGATTGGAAGCTCACAAAGACCAACAGAGGAAACAAAATAATAAATATGGAGGGAAGGAGATTAAATATGAGGATATGTTTACAGTTAAATCAAGGAAAGTTGGAAGATTTTCTTTAGAATAAAAAGGGCAAAGGCGAGACAAAAGTGGAGATTTGGCTGCTGTAACATGGCACAGACAGACAGGAGTGGAGAACAAAGAATTGGCAGAGGACACGAATAAATTCGCAATCGTTCAAGAATGTGAAGGGGCAAAGCTCAGTATGCCATCACCAAGGCAAATAGGGTAGAAAAGCTAAATGGGCTGAAGGTGGATAAATCACCTGGACCAGAATGACTACACCACAGAGTTTAAAGAGAGAAAGCTCAGGGTAGTGGAGGACTGAAATAACGCTAATGTGAATCCATGTTTAAAAGGAGGAAATAAGAAGAAGACGGAAATTTACAGACCAATTAGCCTAACCTCAGTCGTGTGTAAGATCCTGGAAACCGATCTGGAGGATAATTTTTTGAATATTTGGAGGAGGTGTATAGAAATATAGGGCAAAGTCAGCATGGTATCATCAAAGGGAGGTCATGACTGACGCATCTGCTTGAACCTTTTGAGAAAGTAACGATCAGCTTCGACCCAGGAGCGCCAATGGATACTCTTATCCGGACCACAAGAAGGCTTTTGGCGAGTGCCACACAGAAGACTATTGATTAAGATAAGGGCCCATGGTGACAGAGGCAAAGTGCTAGCATGGATTGAAGTTTGGCTGTTTGGCAAAAAGCAGGCAGTGTGGATAAAATGGTCCTTCCCAGGATGGCAAACGGTGGCAGAATGTATTCTGCAAGACTCAGTGTTCGGACAACTTTTCACATTGTGCATTAATGATCTAGATATGGAACGGAGGCCATTCTGGCTAAGTTTGCAGACATTATAAAGATATCTAGAGGGACAGTTAGCACGCAGGAGGCAAAGAAGCTGCAGAAGGACTTGTGCAGGTTAGGAGATGGGCAAAGCAGTGGCAGATGGAGTAAAACATGCGCTAGTATGAGGTCATGCACTTTGGTATGAAGAAGAGAGGCACGGGCTTTTTTTCTAAATGGGGAGAAAATTCAGAAACCTGAAATGCGAAGAGACTTGGCAATCCTAGTCCATGCTTCTCTCACGGTAAAACTTGCAAGTTGAGTCAGTAGTTAAGAAGGTAAATACAATGAAGGGATTTATTTCGAGAGGAATTGAAGTTAAAAGCGGGGAGTACTTACAAGGTACTAAAACGCTCTGGTCAGCCACATTTAGACTTGAGTCCTATATCCCAGCAGATGTGTACTGCCCCTGGAGCGTGTTCAGAGGCGATTCACTGGATTGGTCCCAGGAATGAAAAGCTGAACATACGAGAACGTTGAGGGCCTGGTTCGATACTCGAATGACCTGGACAGAGTAGATTTTTGGAAAATGTGTCCATTCGTAGGTAAGACTAGGATCCGAGACACAGCCATAGACCACAGCGAAGACCTTTTAGAACAGAGATAACGAGTAACTTCTTCAGACAGAGCATTGTGAGTCTATGGAATTCAGTGCCTCAGAAGGCTGTGGAGGCCAATCATTGAGTATATTTAAGACTGCGTAGGATAGGTTTTCGACTGAAAAGAGGATCAAAGGTTACTGGGAGAATGGGTTTGAGAAAATTTATCAGCTTTGACTAATGTTTGAGCAGACTGGATTGAGCTGAATGGTTTAATACACAAAGAAAATGATTTACTAGAACACCAACTGTAGCGAGGATGGATAGTAACCACCTTGAGATCCAAGGATATCTTCGTTCCGTGATGTTAATGATATCCAGGCTGAGAAAGGTAGTCAAATACCCTTGGATAAACTCCTGTTGATTGATGGAACATTCCAGTCAAATGTTCTCAGATTCTGATCCATTGTCTTCTGACCCCCTAGTGGAGAGATTGTGGCTGATTCCGATTAAATTTAATTTCGTCAACGTTTCTTGATACCATCTGGAGCAACTCCGGCTTGATATCAGGATCGGTCACTCTTACATGAGCTGCTGCTTTCACCTCTTTTGAACATACAAATAGGTTATTGTGTATGTTAGGGGAGTGTAACCTTCTCACAGAGAATAGTGAATGTCAGAAATGATCTGGTCAAGAGAGTTCGGGGAGTTATATCACTGAAAGTATTTACAGATGAGGTTGGTGGGTTTTTGACTGCCATAGAATTTAGGGATGTGAAGAATCAGGAAATAAAGCCGAGTTGATAACAACAGTTGATCATCCATAATCTTATACAATGGCACGGCAGGCCTGACCATCCAAATTACCATCTGATACTGATCCTTATGTTCTCATATTCTGTAATTAGAAAGTTAATGGTTGCAATTTTCCTGAGCATTCCGTTATTGGACATTGCAGTCAGAGAGAGAGCAAAGCATTTTCTGAGTCATCTCTGGGTGAGGTACGGGGTCTGTATTCACAATGAATCTGGGTCTGCACCATGACCAACAAACGAAGTACAAGTTGCAGAGAGGAGACACTCTTTCAATAGTTCAGAGGCGTCTTTTGAGCCCAGCCTGGGTTTTGAATAAACAGTTTTCAACCCACACCAAACTGTGTGTGACAATTGTGAGGGACAGAAGAAGATCGCGTCTTATGGTGGATCAGGTATTTCGAGCGAGTGGCCTGCATCTACAACTGTGCAGGAGCTATGAGGGGCTGAATGGAATATAGGAACATCGGACTAAGGAGTGGGAGTGAGCCATTAGGCACTTTGTCTTGGCTCTGTCTCGCACTAAGATCGTAGCTGATCTGATTGTGGTCTCAGCAGTATTCTTCTGTACGTGCACCATTTTCCTACATTCACTTGTCTATCAATATATTTAACAGACACAACTTTGAATAAATGTAAACATCCAGCACCACAAACTTCTGGGGAAGGGGATTCCCACTTGAACAGCCCTTTTAGAATTTGTCATTCGTGGTCCAATCAATGTTGAAGGGTCAGTGTTTCCTTTTGTAGTCAGACTGGTCCACTGTTTACAACAGATTTCAAAGTTTGTTGATTTAACTAATGATATAAACGTCAGCCTGGCTCAACTTCTACAAAAATGTCAAACACACACACAAACACACACACACACATCTCAAGACAAAATACAGAAATGAAAGCCTTCCAGAGTGTCATAATAGTTGAACTCATAAAAAATGGATAGATGATAGACAGTCCCAAATTTATTCTGTCCTCTGAAGTTATTAGACCAGATTCACTACAGTTTGGAAACAGGCCCTTCGGCCCAACAAGTCAAACTGACCCTCCGAAAGTAAACCAACCAGACCCATTTCCCTCTGGCTAATGCACATATCACTATGGTCAATTTAGCAAGGCTAATTCACCTGACCTGCACGAGGAAATCTGAGCACTTGGAGGAAACCAACGCAGACACCAGGAAAATATGCAAACTCCACACAGGCAGTCGCCCGAGGCTGGAATCAAAACCTTGGACCCTGGTGCTGTGAGATAGCAGTGCTAACCACTGATCCACCATTCCGCCATTCTGCTCAGGCAAGCTGCTTGCAATGCGATTTCTACCCAGAATAGTTGGATTTAGCTGAATTCCTTTGCTTCAGATGGTCGGGAGATTCCAATGAATCTCTCAAGAGGAATTCGCTCGACTCATCAGGTAGCGGTGAGTCAGGGCTTTACTGTTGTCAGGTGGAACACAATAACAGAGAGGGATCAATCGGTTGCTGCTTCTCTGACAGGGAACATTGTTCTCCCTCTCTGTGTTGAAACATGCAATCATGTCAACTGAACACCAAACTGGGCCATGT
>NW_026869208.1:141631-230434 GCF_020745735.1 Hemiscyllium ocellatum | reverse complement strand
TCCACACGGTCACTCGCCTGCGGCGAGAATTGAACCCGGGTCTCTGGCGCTGTAAAGCAGCAGTGCCAGCCACTTAGAAGGACACTTAGAAGCTTGGAAACTGACCCTTCTGTTGGTACCAACCGTAACCTCAAACTAAACTCTTCCCAGCTGCCTGTTGCTGGCCTATGTCCCTCTAAGTCCTCCCTATTTCCGTATTTATCAAAATATCTTTTAAACATTGTAATTGTACTGACATCCACCTCTTCCTCAGGAGGTTTATTCTACACTCAAACCACCCTCTGTATAACAATTTGCTCCTCATATCTTCTTTTCCAAGATCCCTCTCCTCCAACCTTTAACATGTGGCCCCTCCTCTTGAGACTCCTCCCCCCTCCACTTCCATCCTCCTGGGAAAAAGGCAACTTACATTAACTCTATCTATAACCATCATTTTTTCATAAACTTCTATAAGGACATCTCTCAATCTCCAGGCTTCAGTGAAAAAAGAATCAGCCTATCCAGCCATTTTTCAGAACTCAAGCTTTCCACACCCCACAACATCCTGGTGAATGTCTTCTGAACCCCCTGCAGCTTAATAATATTCTTCTGATAACTGGGCGACCAGAACTGGACAGAGTATTATAGAAGAGGCCTCACAAATGTCTATACAATCTCCACATGACGTCTCAAATCCTACACTCAATGGACTGAGCAATAGTCAAACATGCCAAGCACTGCCTTATCCATCCTGTGATGCAAACTTTAAGAATTATGCACCTGAACCTGGAGGTCCCTCTGCTCTAAAACACTAACCGCGGCCCGAGCATTAATTGTCTAAGCTCAAACCTTGTTTGTTGTATCAAATGCATTACCTCACATTTATTGAGATTGAATTTTATCTACGGTTTTTCAGCCCATTCAACGATATCATCAAGATTCCTTTGTAATCTGAGCAAAACTCCTTCACCCTGCACT
Source organism: Hemiscyllium ocellatum (assembly GCF_020745735.1). Taxonomy (NCBI): domain Eukaryota; kingdom Metazoa; phylum Chordata; class Chondrichthyes; order Orectolobiformes; family Hemiscylliidae; genus Hemiscyllium; species Hemiscyllium ocellatum. The sequence continues at coordinate 229,477 of NW_026869208.1, read as the reverse complement.
CTCCAGCCTTCCGGCAGATCACATATGGCCGTCAATGGTACAAATACGGTTGCTCGGGGCTCCACAATGTCTTCCCTCACATCTCACTATGTCCTGTGGTACACTTAATGAGGTCCTTGGGCTTTCCAGATCTTTGTGGTTTTAAACTTCCAGAACCACCTCTTCTATAAAATACACTCTTTTCAATTCAGAGATAGACAGCATGAAAACAGACCCTTTGATCCAATTCATCCATACTGACCAGTAGATCGAAATAAATCCATCCCATTTACCAGCATTTGGCCCATGTACGTCTAAACCCTTATTATTCATATTCCCATCCTGATATCTTTAAAATGTTGTCATAGTATCAGTCTCCGTTACTTTCTCACTGTGTGCATGAAAGACCTGTTCCTTTGGACCTTTTTAAACCTTTTCCCTTTAACCTTAAAACTATGGCCTCCAGTTATGGACTCCCCAACCCCTGGGAAAATACCTTGAATATTAACTCTATCCATGCTCCTCATGTTTATATAAACCTGTATAGGGTCACCCCTCCGTCTCCGATTATCCAGAGAAAATAATCCGAGCTTATTCAGCAACAACCCTGGAAACTTTTTGGAAATCTTTTCTGAGCCCTTTCAAGTTTCACAACATCCTTCCTATAGCAGAGAGACTGGAATTGCAGAGAACGCCAATTGTGGTCTAATGTATTACTCTTGTTCGCTGAGTTGCCCAGTCTTTGTCCACAGTAAGGACTGAAAAATATGTTTAGGATCTTAGCCATATCTTGCAGTTACACATATCGATGGCCTCATTGATCTTTAAGGACCCCTATTTTGTCTCGAGTTACTTGTTTACTCTTAATATATTTGCACAATCATATTTGGATTCTCCTTATCCTTCTCTGCTGAAGCTATTTCATGTACCCTTTCTGCATTCCTGATTTCTAACCGCAGTGTATTCCTACAGCCCCTGTGATCCTCGTGGATTCCCTTGATCCAGCTGTCTTTACTTGAAATGTGCCCCCTTTTCCTTTACCAGTCTCTAATAGACAGCCAGTGTTTCCGAATGCACTCAGCATTGAGCTGCACAGTAACAGGAACATGCTGGTGCTGAACACTCAATTTATATCACTATATTCTCACCTGCCAGACTTCCCTTTCCCTGTAAATAGACTCCACAATCACCTTTCGAATGTTCCTGGGCTGGCCCCATTTCGTAACTTGAACTTGTGGACCGGGCCTGTCCTTTTCCATAGCCATTTTCAATCTAATAGAACTGTACTCACTTTGGCAAAATGCTTTCCCACTGACACCTCAATCCCTTTCCCTACCTTGTTTGCCAAGAGGAGGTCAGGTTTTGCCCATTTCTCTTTGCAGCCCATTTAAATATTGATTGGAAATTTTCTGGAACGCAATTACCAAATTCCTCCCTTGCAAACACTGAACACTGGCAGCCCCAGTCTACATTTGGAAAGTTTAAAACCTCAACCGTAACAAACTAATGATTTTGATTGATATCTGAGATCTCCGAACGTATTTGTTTCTTAGTCTGCGATGGATTATTCGGGGTCAGTAGGGCAATCGTATCAAAGTTATGACCCATTCTTATTTCTCAGATCCACTAACATAACTTCACTGGGTGATCCCACAGGAATATCCTCTCTCAGTACTGCTGTGATGATTCATGTACTCAAAACACATCAACACGTTTCCTCTCTTGCTGCCCCTTCGATGCTTCCTGGAGCATCTCCATGTTGAAACAACCTGCAAGCCCTCTCCCTCCCTCAGCTGTATTTCTCTAATAACTATAATCTCCCAGTCTCATCTTCCAATCCATACCCTGAGTTCATTATCCTTAGCTGTCTGGCCCCTTGCATTGAAATAAATGCAGTTTAATAGCCCGTTTTCACCCAATTCTCTGCTTCTTTTTTCCTGCTTTGTCTATTGAATTTGCTCTCTTTAACTTCTGTACCAACCTCAATCTTTCTGGCAGATTGTGTTTATATCCTCTCAAGCAGTCTCTAACAATTCGCCACACCAGAATATGCATTCCTCTCCTGCTCCCAGTTCAGGTGCCTTCCCCACCCTGGCAATCTCTGCTGACACCCTCAGGGATCTATGAAGTTGTCCATGAATGTCCCTGTGTTCCTCAGTACTACACAAGGACCAACCTTTCATTTTGTCCATCCTTCACTTATCATACCTCCCCCAAGTTATTACCTCACATTGATCAGAACTAAAAACTGCCAAGATTATCATCTATTGACAACAGACTGTAGCCTGAGACCACCCCCCTCACTGTGGACAACACTCTCACGTTTCATGTCATCGGCAAACCTAATAATGATACCTTCTGATTTCACATCCAACTCATTAATGTACATATTAACCAGCAATGGTTCCTGCACAGATCCCTGTGGTACACCCACTGTTGAAAGAATTTCAAACACGAAGAAGTCTATCCACTAATTTTGTATCCAATTTGCCAACTTGCCTTGGAACCCAATGGTTCATTCCTTTTGGACCAGCCTTCCATGAGGGACCTTGTCAAAGGCCTTATTCAAGTCCATGTAAACCATATCATCTGCCCTGTCCTCATCGACACTTTTATACATCATTTCAAAAATCTTCACTGAATTCCTCAGACAGTATCTTCCTTTACCAAATCCGTGATCACTCAGCTGGCTTGGTCCTTGCATGTGCAAGTGTTGATTCATGCTCACGATAGTTCTGAATAATTTCCCTCCCCCTGCTGTCAAACTATCTGCCATGTAATTACCTGGCCTATTCCTGCTGCCCTCATTGAAAAAATGGACCACATTTGCTATCCTCCAGGCATTCAGCACTTCACCTGTGGCCAGCAAAATATTAAGTATATCCACCAGGGCCCCAGAAATCTGCTCCCTTCCCTCCCATTGCAGCCTTGGATACATTTAATTGGGCACTGGGGATTTATGCACGTTAATGCATGTGAAAAACAGCTAATTCCTCCAACTCATTGATCTTACCATGTTCCAGAACCTCACCATCACGACTGAAATCCCTGGCTACAATGCCTTTCCCCTATGTGAATACAGATGGGAAGTATTCATTGAAAACCTCACCTACTTCCACTGGCTCCATGCACAGATTGTCCCTTTGGTTTCTGACAGGCCTTGCTCTTTAGCTGGGAATCCTCTTCATCTAACTATACTGATAAAATACCTTGTGAACTTTCCTTAATAGTATCTGTCAAGGATATTTCATGCCAGTTCTTTGCCCCTCATTTTTAACGAATCCCTTGCACTCTCTGTACGTTTGTAGGGCTTCTTCTGTTTTCATTGCAATGTACTTCCTTGACCCTGCTCACGATATCACTTGACCAGTATTCGCTGGAGTTACTGCCTTTGTCATTCACTCATTGGGGAACACACTGTACCTGAATTCTCACTGTATCACTTTAACATACTTCCTCTTTCCGAATATGAACCCAACTGCAAATAGTTCCTCCCAGTCTTTGTTTGCCAGATCCTGTCTCGTGATAGTGATAATGCCCAGTGACAGCGATATTCAAACAATTAGGGGGCTTCTCCAAATTTGGCTTCTTCACTATTCTTAATCCAAAATGACTTTGAAACCTAGTGTTATGACCACTATCGACAAATCGCTACAAAAATCCTGCCTGTCATCGTGTCGAGCACCTGCAGCCCAACCTGAAGCCACTGAACCCTCCCAAGATCTGTAACGTTGCCCTCTCTCGACAATCTTCGATGTCTCTGTGACTTGCTCCTATCACTACATTGTTCCTTACTTCTGAGCACCTCCAGTCAGTACTAAAATTCCTTGCTCTCGAACACCCTGCAGCCACTAAAACCATCCATGTGCCTAAACCGTCCTCTTAATAGTTGTAACAACCTTCATTCCCACAACTGCCTCTGTCCATAACCTCAGCCAGTCCATAGAATCCTTGCTGACTCGGTAACCTTACCCAGTGTGTACAACTCTGAGCATGACTACCTTCGTACAGTCTCCCCAACCGTCCCTACCTCCGTAATACTCTAGAGAATCCACAGCTCTCCCTATTGCTGTAACCTCCTCCAAACTCTCTCATGGACACCATCTATGTAACCTTCTCCCATTCCTGACTATATTCTCCTTCTGATCCAATAACTACTTGTGAACTTCGTGACCTGGTCCAAACTCTGACGTGCTCTGTCTCATCAGATACAGGGGTGGCACGGTGGATCAGTGCCGAGCACTGCAGCTTCATGCTGACTGTCTGTGTGGACTTGACATGTTATCCTCCCCTAACTGTGTGGATTTCTTCCAGGTTCTCTGGTTTCCACCCACAGTCCAAAATTTGCACGATCTGTAGTATTGAATGTAGTATTCAGGAATATGTGGTTTAGGTGAGTTAATCATGAGAAATGCAGGGTTTAATGGATTTGTAGAGGGGTGGGTCTGGGTACAATACTGTTCAGAGGGTTGGTATGGACTTGTTGGGCCAAATGATCTGTCTCCACATTGTGGAGATTCTATTCAGATCTTCGTCCAGCCCTGTCAACCATCCCTTCCTCACGAACCTTGCCTCATCCCCAATACTGTCCTTATCTCTGTAATCTCCGACAGTATCTAAAACGCTCCTTGTTTACGTAAGCTTCTCCAGTCGTTCCAAAGGTTGATATGACTGTTACCTCTTCCTGCTCTTTGAACCCTCCCTATAGCTAATGCCATTCGTTACAGCATGCCCAATCACTGTTACTTCTGAAACTCCCATAAACATGTATATTTTCGTAAACTCATCTAGACTGCCTCAATTCCCTTTGACAGTTATGTGCAGAGACCTGCCCCACATCAAATAAGTCATTAAGTCTTGGTAAAACTCATTATTATCACCTCCCTCCCTCAAGCCTTACCGCACTGAGGATCTGTAGAAGCTCTTTTCAACCCCACAGACATCTCTGTGTCTGTAATCTCCTCCACTCCCCATAATACATTCTCTTTGAGCTCCTCTGCAGTCCATTAAACACCACCTAACACTATATGTATACGTGTAACTGTCTCCAAAAACACAACTTTCCCTGTCTGTGTAAATCCCTACACCAGTCCCTATCCCTCTAAGCTCTGTCTAACAATACAACCCTCCATGTCTGTGTATTCACCTTCAGTCCCTACATCCCTCTTTATCTGTGTAACCTTCTCCGCGCAGTTTTGATTCAGTGTCTTCAACTATCCCTATCAGAGTAATCTCTTTCTGACCTGAAAACTCTCCCTCTCTTTAATTTACTCCGGTTACACAACCCTCACTATCTGTAATCTTCTCCTGTGTGATAAACTTCCCTCTGTAAAATGCTCCAACTCTTCAACTCTCCATAATCTCCTGTAGATCATACAGCCCTCCCTATTTACATAATCTCTCAGTCCCTAAAATAACTTCAGTCTGTGAGACCCTACCACCATCCCTATCTGATTAGACCATGGGTTTCTTTTTTCCGTAAAACCATAATATTGTTCAATCTTTAATTGATTTTGAAACTGATTTCGTGAAGTCCATGAGATGTGCAGCTGGAATTCGGCCATTTGGCCCATCGAATGTGTTCCACCACTCAGTGAGACCATGGCTGATTAATATTCCTCAACTCTACATTCTTGCCTTTTCTACGTGACGCTTTGTTTCTCTGATTGATTAAACTCTGACCATCTCAGCTGCAAATACAATCGATGACCCAGCCTCGACAGCCCTCCAGTAAGGAACAGCAGAAGGAGGAGATCTCTGAATACTTGGAAGTGCGTGGTAAAATAGGGCAGCATTGTTTCAACAAGGGGAGGTCAGACCTGACAAATCTGTTCGAATTCTTTGAGAGGTTATTGGGCAAATTAGACCAAGGAAAACAATGAGTGTTATCTATCTGGACTTCCAGAAGGCCTTTGACAAGGTGCCTCACAGGAAACTGCTGAGTAAGATAAGAGCCCATGGTGTCAGAGGCCAGGTCCTAGCACGATTAGAAAGTCGGCTGTCTGGCAGCAGGCAGAGGGTAGAGATAAAAGAGTCCTTTTCAGGGTGGAAGCTTTTGACCAGTGGTGGTTCACAAGGGTCAGTGTTGATACAACAGCGTTTCACCTTAGACATAAATGATCTGGATGAAGTAATATGGCAACGTTTGCAAAGATAAATGGAGGGGCAGGTAGTACTAAGGAAGTAGGAAGGCTGCAGAAACATTAGACAGATTAGGACAGTGTGCAAAGATGTAGCAGATGGAATATAGTATGGGAATGTGTGAGGTCATGCATTTTGGTCAGATAAATAGAGGCATGAGTTATTTTCCAAATGGGGAGGAAATTCAGAAATCTGAAGTGCAAAGGGAGTCCAGTCCAGGATTCCCTTAAGACAAACTAGCAGATTGAATTGGTAATTAGGCACGCCAATGCAATGTTCTGATTCATCTCGAGAAGACTAGAACATTAAGGCAGGATGTATTTCTGAGACTTTAAACAGAAGTGTGAGGACTCTGTGTCTATAAGGGTGGAGTTTAGAAGGATGAGGAGGAATGCACTTGAATCTTACAGAATATTGCACGACCTGGAAAGAGGGAATGGAATTGAATGGAATGGAATGTCACGTTTACTGAGGCACAGTGTCTTGCGATCAATACAGGCAGGTCACAGTGTTAAGTAACATAGAAAAGTAAACAATAGGTAAACAGCGGCAAAAACAAAAAAAAGGTACAGGCAAATGTTCAGCGTTTGTGAGTCCATTCGATATCCTAACAACAAAACAGAAACTGTTGTGAAAGCAGATGGGTGCGTGTGTTTAAGCTTCTGTACCGTCTCCCCGATGGTAAAGGTTGTGGTAAACCATTGCCAGGGTGGGATGGATCTTTGAGAATACTGGCGGCCTTTCCTTGACAGCGTCATGGTAGATGGATTATAAGATGGGAGGTTGGCCTTTGTGATTATCTGGGCCGAGTTCACCACTCTCAGTAACAGTCTCTGATCTTGAATGGTACAGGTAGTGATAGATCCAGACAGAATGCTCTCGTTGGCACACTTAAAAAGTTGGCAAGTGTATTCACCGTCATGCCAAATTTCCTCAGCAGCCTGAGGAAGAAGAGATGCTGTTGTGCCTTTGTAACCCGACCAGCCACATGAAGAGTCCAAGAAAGTTTGTTGTATATTAACACTCCCAGGAGCTTGACACTCTCCATTCGTTTCATCTCTGTGCTGTTAATGTGTAGGGGGACACGAGTTACATCCCGCCGAAAGTCAGTAATGAGATCCTTGGTTTTGCAGGCATTGAGAGCTAGGTTATTCTCAGTGCACCATTTTTCCAGGTCTTCCACCTTCTGTCTGTCGTCTGGATTGTCACCATCTGAGATTTGACCGACTATGGTGGTGTCATCAACAAACTTGTACATGGCATTAGTCTGGTATTTGGCGACGCAGTCATGGATATACAGTGAGTACATTACAGGGCTGAGTAAGGACTCCTGGGTGGCTCTCATATTGAGTGTTAGTGAGGATGAAATATTGTCCCCAACCTTCACTGATTGTGGACTGTGGTCAGGAATCTGAGGATCCAGTTGCAGAGTGGGGTTTGGTCTGAAATCACTTAGTAATCAGTCGCAAGGGGATAATAGTGTTGAAGGCTGATCAACGATTCAGATTCTTATGTTGCTGTTCTTGGTGTCGAGATGTTCTGGGGAGGAGTGAAGGGCCAGTGATATGGCATCTGACGTGGATCTGTTGGTCCGTTCGGCAAACTGGAGTATGTCAAGAGTTCTGGGGAGGCTGGAGTTGATAAATGCCATGACCAGCCTTTGAAAGCACTTCATGATAACCGAGGTTAGGGCCACTGGGCGGTAGACATTGAGACATGCTGCATGGACCTTCTAAGGCACAGGGATGATTTTGGCCCTCTTGAAACAGGCACAGTCAGTGGCCTGCTGCAGAGAGAGGCTGAAGATATCCGAGAAGACCCCTGCCAATTCATCTGCGCATGCTCTGAGTGCAAGGTCTGGTATTCCGTCTGGTCCTTACACTTACCTTGGATTCACATGAAGGAAAACAAGTCTGAACTCTGATGCAGTGACTGTTGGAATAGGTTCGTCAGGTCTTGTCAGAATAGATGCTACCTCTCTGCCAAATGTTTGGTCAATGCGAGTGTAGAAAGTCTTCAGACGATCTGGGAGGGATATGTCATCATCTGCTATATTTTGCTGTTTCATTTTACAACCTGTGATGCTGCTCAGTCCTTGCCATAGTCGCCGGGTGTCTGTCTGGGGCTCTAGTTTGGATCGGTGTTGGCTCTTGGCTCACTTAATGGCTCTGCGAAGGCCATACTTGGGGTCCTTATATTCAAGTGGGTCTCTTGATCAGGAGGCCTCACGCCTTGTTTTTATCAGGTTATGTATATCCTGATTCATCCAGGGTTTCCTGTTGGGGAACACCCGGGTTGACTGCCTCGGTGTGCAGTCCTCCACACACTTGCTGATAAAGTCTTTGACAGTGGTAGCATACTCGTTCAAAGTGCCTGCGGACTGTTTGAACATGATCCAATCAGCCGATTCCAGACAGCCCCAGAGTTGATCCTCTGCCTCCTCCAACCAGCACTGGACCGGTATCCGCGAGGAGGTCTCCTGCTTGAGCTTATGCCTGTAAGCTGGGAGAAGAAACACGGCATTGTGGTCCGAGTTCTTGAAATTAGCGTGGGGGGTGGAGTGGTCAGTATCTTTCACAGTGGTGCAGCAGTGGTCTAAAAAGTGCGGGCCCCTGATGGGCAGATAATGTCCTGGTGGTACTTGGGCAACACCTTCCTCAGATTGGCTTGATTGAAGTCACCAATTACAATACACAGGGACTTGGCGTGTTCTGTTTTCAGCCCATCCAGAGCTTCCTCACCCTCTGCTTGTGGTGGTATGTACACAGCAGTTAGTGTAGCAGCAGTAAAATCCCGTGGTAGAGAGAACATTGGAAGATGATTTCACTGGCAGGAGAGATTAAGATCCGAAAAGCACCAGAGTTGAGCAATTGGAAGCCTGTTTAGAAATGAGACAAGGAGAAACCTCTTCACCCAGAGAGTGGTTTCTTGAACAAAGGAACCACATTAGCGATCCTCCAGTCAGTCAGCAATTCGCCGGTGTTCAGCAAAGTATTCAATATAGACACCAGGGCCCCAGCAGTCTCCTCCTTTACCTCGCATAGCAGCCTTGGATACATTTCATTGGGCACCGGGGATTTCTCCACCTTTATGCCTGTGAAAACATTTAATACCTCATCTTTATTGATCTTGCCATGTTCTAGAACCTGATCATCCCGACTGAAATCCGCAGCTACAATGTCTTTCCCCTTTGTGAGTACAGGTGGGAAGTATTCATTGAAGACCTCACATACTTCCTCTGCTCCATGCACAGAATGTCCCTTTATGTCTCTAACAGGCCGTACCCTTTAGCTGGGAACATTTTTACTGCAACAAAACTAATAACATACCTTGTGGCTTTTCCTTACTAGTATCTGCCAAGGATATTTCATGCCCATTGATTGCCCCTCTTATTTTAAGAACCCCCTTGCACTCTCTCTACATTTGAACGGCTTCACCTGTGTTTGTTTTTCATTGTACTGTATTTTCTTTATCAAACTCACGATATTGCTTAATCAGTATTCGTCGGACCTGCTGCCTTTTCCATTCACTGTTCCCGGGACACACTGGCCCGGAATTCTCACTATATCCTTTAAAAATACTCCCACTTTTCGATTGTATCCTCAACTGCATATAATTGCTCCCAGTGTTTGGTTGTCTGATCCTGTCTAATGATAGCGATTAAGTTGAATGATAGTGATAATCAAATGACAAGTGGCCTTTCCCAAATTTAGACACTTAACTTCTGCACAATCCTTACCTCTTTACACAATAACATTGAAACTTAGAGTTATGGTCACTATCCCCAAAAATCTATCTAATCCATATCTCTGTCATCATGTCCAGTACCGACAGCCAATCCTGTCTCTGTGACATCCCTCAGACGTTACCAACCTTCCCATCTGTGTACCTTATCCACGCTCCACAGCACATGATATCACTGTAACTTTCTCCAGTCATCAGAGGACTCCTCCATCCTGTCCTATCCACCTCATTGCCTCTCACCTTTTACCATCCCTCTCAACCTTCTCATCTGTATAAAGTCCTCCAGTCCAGACAGCCTTTCCTACCAATCCTCCCTTTGTGTAACATTATCAAACCACCTGACCCTTCTCCACATCTGTAACCTCACTCAATCTTTACAATCTTGTTGAAGTTGGAGACAAAATTACCTTGGACAAAGAAGTCAGCAGTCTTTGGAAGAATGTACTTCTGATTGGAGGTCTGTTTCAAATGGGGTATTGCAAGGGTCAGTGCTGCACCCCTCGTTGTAATTCAGATGAAAATGTCAATGGTGCGATTAGTAATTTTGCAGATGATCCCAATTTTGGTGGAGTTGTTAAGAACGAGTAAGGATATCAAATGATACACCAATCAATACATCAGCTGGAAAAAGAATGGGCAGAGAAATGATAAATTGAACTAATTGAATAAACTCTTGAATGGGTACATGGATGATAGTAAAATGAGTTAAGTGTAGGTTAGTTTGATTTTAGAGGAGGATAAAAGGTCAGCATGACAACAAGGGCTGAAGGGTCCTGTACTGATCTGCGTTCTACGTTCCTTGAGGTAGACTGGGTAATAACATCAGGTCAATGTAAAAGGATGCGATATCCATTAGGTGTAGAATTGTCTTGATAGTAGGAGAGTGAGTGTGGTAGGAGACGTTTTGATTTTCTAACTGGAGGCATGTGACCAGCGGTGTAGTGGGTCCATTGTTGTTTGTCATGTGGATAAATGGTTTGGATGGGAATATTGCTTTCCTGGTATTTAAGTTTGTGGGTGACGCTAACATTGGTGATATAGTAGGCGTGAAGAAGGTTATCTGTGATACAACAGGATTAACAGTACTGCTGAAGAATAGCAGATGGAGTTTAATTAGATAAATGCGAAGTGTTCCACTTTGGTAAAATAAACCAGGGTGGGACTTATACAGTTAATGTTCAAGCCCGGGGTAGTGTTGTCAGTCAGTGACCCAGGGATGCAGGTACACAGTTCTTTGAAAGAGGTGTCATAGGTAGACAGGCTGGTGAAGCAAGCATTTGAGATGGTTACCTTCATTGGGCAGAGCATTGAGAGTAGGAGTTGGGATGTCATGTTGAATCTGTACAAGACATTGGTGAGGTCACCATAAAAGCATTGTCAATCAGTAGGAAGAGCTCATCAGGTTCACTTACCTCCTTAAGGGAAGGACATCTGACACTCTTACCTGTTCTAGCCTACACGTGACTCCAGACCACAGCAATATGACTGACTCTGAGCTAACCTCTGGGTAATTAGCAATGGGGAAAAGAATGCTGGTCCTATCAGTGACAACCACATCCAATGAATAAATAAAAATACATATGTCCCTCCCATCTCTGCAAACCCCTCCAGCTGCAGCAATCCATACTGACTTTGTAACACCATTCAGGCCCTGATCACTCTCTGTAACACTCTCACCACCACCAGTACCTTCACATCTCCCTGTTCCTATCGTATCATTAAACACTGACAACAATTCCCCTTGCCAGTGCCCTCCTCCTGCTAGCAGACCCATCGCAATCACCCTTTAACACTTACTGCTTAAACCCTCGCTCTCACCACAGAATTTTAAGTACTTTTTTGTGATCTTCTCAGCCTGATAATCTAATATGATCCATTTTGTTTTGAGTGAGTGACGGGTATGAGTTTCTTGCTGAGGCTTTGTCTGTTGAATGTTTTACACTATTCCTTCAAATGTTTTCCACTGTTTGTTTACAGACACACATTTCATGCTGTTTAGTCTATTTCCCTTGATCAGTTCTTCTCTCAAACTCATGTCATTGGCTACTTTTGTTTCTAGCTGAAAATGTGTTGCTGGAAAAGCGCAGCAGGTCAGGCAGCATCCAAGCAGCAGGAGAGTCGACGTTTCGGGCATGAGCCGTTCTTCAGGAATTCCTGAAGAAGGTCTCATGCCCGAAACGTCGAGTCTTCTGCTCCATGGATGCTGCCTGACCTGCTGCGCTTTTCCAGCAACACATTTTCAGCTCTGATCTCAAGCATCTGCAGTCCTCACTTTCTCCTATTTTTGTTTCTAGTTGTGGCATGCCCTTTCCGTGAGTCACTGAAAATTTTTATATCCCTTTAAACTGTAATTTATTACAATTACCCGGAGGACCTCTCAGTGTGACATTACTCATTCCCTCAACTTCATGACGCAGTGGTCAATTTAAGATTGTTACATCCCGAGCCAGTTGCCCAATGTATTAATCAAAGAAACAGTGACAGAACCATTCTCTGAACTCTTTTTCTCATATCACTTTTGTTGGTGTGATTGTCACAGATTATTACAATATTGAAGTTTCCAAAAATTATCACTATGCGTCTATTAAAATTTACAATAAAATTTGTGTTTAATGCAGTGATGAGCAATGAAATGCTGTTCGGTGGCTAAAACTGTTCTGCTACTTGTGTCCTTGGCAAGTCGTAGCCAGAATTTACATTCAGACTGAATCTACTTCATGATCTGAGGCCAAAAGCATTCTCTGTAATGCCTTTGTTGCCCATTACTGTCAGCGTTACCCAACCCTCCTTTCCCATTCTGCTTAAGACCCCGCACGACTAAACCATCGACTATATACATTCCACCTCTTATTCGTCCGGTAACCACGACTCCCTCGTGTCTAAATCTCATTTATCTGTCTATCAAAAATCCATCCAACTGATTGTGGAGACTTTGTCCATTCTAAAGAAAAACATAATTTCCTCTTTCCCACAACCTCCTGTCACATCCATATTCACTGATGTACAGTTTTAGTTAAACTTTGTCCAATTCTGTTCCTTTCTGAATGTCTTCAGCCACATTCCCATGCTGTTCCAATGCTTCTCTTTGGATTTGGAAAGCTACTTTCACCTGAACCCTGTCCCTGCATCCTCTCTGTCAGTTTAAAGCCCTGTCCATAAACCTACCGACATGATTGGCCAGGACACTGGTCTCAGTGCAGTTCCAGTAGGAGCATCCTAATGGATTGTCTTTTAAGTCAGGTATGGGATGTCAGTGTCTCTGCCTGACCAGCCTTTCTTATCCAGCCCTCGCTGCCCTTGAGCTGAGTAACTTGCTTGGCCGTTTAGAGGGTCATTTAGAGGCAAACACTTTGCTGTGGGGATGTCGTGCAGATCACATGAGGATAGGCAGATGTCCTTCTCTAAATGACAAGGGTTTGGGTTTTGGTACATCAGCAATGGTTTCATATTCCTTTATGGATTGTTAATTATTATTTTTTAAATTATTGAATTGAAATTCCTTCATTTCTGATGGTGGGATTCAAACCTGTCTGTCCTGAACATTAGTTGAGGTTTTGGATACTTGCTCAAGCAATAATAACATGAGGCCATCACTTCGTCTGCTCACAGGTTGCTCATCCTTGAGCGCTGATACCAGTGCACCACAAAGCAGAACCCGTTCTTCCTACACAATTGTTTGCTTCTGACACCTTCCTGCACTCTGGTGATATCACTCAGTCTCTCTCCATGTGGTATCCTTCACTGTGTGGGTCTAATTGCTGCCTCTGTCAGCGAGTCTCGCTCTTGCAGTTACTCCAGATCCTGAGGCAACAGAATGGTCCACTCCACAGAGACGCAACAGCACAGGCCAGGGATGGAGACTGGGATTTTCCATATATCTATGGGACACTGTGCCATTCTCCATATGTAACTCTCATTGTATCAGCCTAATTTCCCATTCTCTCTCTCTCTCTGTCTCCTGTAGGTTCTCAGAAAGTTCCTGACTCAATTGACTTCCCAAATGCTGGGTATCTCGTACATCACCACATTGAAGATGGTTGGTCAGCCAGAGAGACAAAGGGCAGGGAGATCTGGAGCCTTCAATAAATCCTGCAGAGAGGTAAGATCACTCACAGTGCACAGAGCAGGGAGCAATGAGAGGGCTCCTAACATCGCTAACAAGACATGACACAGATACCGTGCTGGAGGGGGAGCACAGTACAGAGACACACCTGAGGCTCAATCACTGTCCCCACTGTAAGTTTTGTTGTTTTGAGACAGCATATGGAGTTCACAATTATCCATCCAGGTCTGTGCTGTCTTAGTGAGCATCAGTACAACAGAGGGAAAAGCAGGCCTCCCACAAGAGGGAGGGAATGCTGTCTGGAATCTTTCTTATCTGTATTCCCTCTCCAACACTGTATCTACAGCATGTCAGTGTCTTCAATAATTTTAACTCCTATAATAGCTCCTGTCCCTGTAACCTCCTCCTTTCCCCTACATTCCCTCCACATATTTGAAATATGCTGCACTCCGGACTACCATCCCTATTGCTGTAACTTGGTTCAGTCTCTGCAACATGCCTTATGTCGATACTCTCCCCCTCCAATGATAAAGTCATGCAGCATGAAAACAGAACCTTCAATGCAACTAGTCCATGTTGACCATGGTTCCTGAACGAGTGACATTTCCCTGCATTTGATCCATATCCCTTCAAACCTTCTCCTCTCCATGTTCCTACCCAAATGTATTTTCCATGTTGTAATTGCACTTTTCTCTCCCATTTCTCTGACAGCTCATTCAATGCGTGCACCATCCTCTGTGTGGGAAATGTTCTCCTCCGGTCCATTTTAAGTATTTCCTCTCTCACCTCATATTTATGCCCTCTAGTATGGGATCCCCTACCCGGGGACAGAGACCTTCACTATTCACCCTACGTATACACCCTGTGGTTTTATAATCCTTTATAAGCTCACCCCTCAGCCACCTACACCCAAGGGAAATATGAAGGACGACACAAATATCTCTGCCACTGTCTCTGCTGCAACTTTGTCACACTGTTCTGGGATACACTTGTTCAAGACCTGGGGCTTTCTCTACCTTTGTGTTCTAAGATCTCCAGCACCACCTCTTCTGTAATGGGGACTCTTTATAAGGCATCACTGTTTCTTTCCCTTTGTTTCCAAGTCTTTGTCCATAGTACGTTCTGACATGAAATGTTCATTTAGGCTCTCGCCCACCTCCTGTGGTTCCACACATGGATGGCCTCGTTGATCTGTTGTCTCTCCAGTTGCTCTTTTGTACGTGTATGCTGTAGGATCTCTTTGCATACTCTTAACCTTATCTGTCAAATATTTCTCATCCCAACGTTTTGTTTTTCAACTTATCCAGCCTCTCCTTTCTAGTCAAACCCTCCAGGATCAGTAACATCTTTGTCAATCTTTCCCCCATTTTCAGTTTGAGAATATGCTTCCCAAAGCAGGAGGATCAGAATTCTACACAGTACTCCATCTGGAGGCCCAGCAATGTCTGAAACTGCCATATCATGATGTATCAACTCATGTACTCAATGCTCTGTTCCATGAGGGGAAATGTGTCACATGCTGCTTTCCCTGGCCTGTCCACCTGCGATGCCACTTCCAAGGAACAATGTAACTGAAGCTCTTGGACTTTCTCTCTCTCTCTCTCTCTCTCTCTCTCTCTCTCTCTGTTCGACAACACGGCCCAGAGCTATTCCATTGATTGTTTTAGTTGTCTCTGGTTTGTTATAACAAAATCCAGCTCCTGAATTCAACTCCACCTTTCATTTCTTGACCAACTGGCTCAGTGGGTTAAGATTACCTTTGATAACTGTATTCACTGCCCACTATAACACTTATTTTACTATCCACAAACTTACTAAAATTAATTCCTATATTCTCGCTTATGTCAATAATGCACATGCGTGGCCCCAGCACCAATCCTTATGGCACAACCCTGGTCAGAGGCCCCCAGTCTGCACAACAACCCTCTGCCACCATCCTCTGTCTCCTACTATCAAGCCCATTTTGTGTCTGTTTGTCTCGGTCTCCCTGATCCCATGTGATCTAACCTTACTAACCAGTGCACCATGATAAACCCTGTCAAAGGCCTTGCTGAAGTTAGGATAGACAACGTCTACTGCTCTGCCTTCATCCACCTCCTTGGTCACCTCTTAAACAACCTCTATCAGGTTTGAGAGACACTCCTTTATACGCACAAAGCTATGCTGACTATCTCTAATCAATCATTGCCTTTCCAAATGCATGTTACGCCTGTCCCACAGAATCACTTCCAACATCACTCACACCACTGACATCAAGCTAATTTGTGTTTATGTCCCTGGCTTTGCCTCACAGCCTTTCCTAAATGCTGGCACAACATTAGCCATAATCCAGGCTCCCAACTCACTCCCCGTGGCTGTCAGTGATAGAAATGTCTTGGTGTTTGTTTCCTAATTTACCCCAATGTCCTGGGATGTACTTGACTAGTTCCCAAGGAGTTGTATAATTTTACTGCATTTTAAAACCTTTAGCATCTCCTGTGTACATCACTGTTTATTTCCCGGCTTCTCCAGTGTTTTTTCCACAGTCAGTTCTGACATGAATTTTTTGTTTCTGATCTCGCCATTTTCTGTTGTTCCAGACATGGATGGCTTCACTGAACTTTAAGGAGTCACATTATGTCTCGATGTAATCTTTTGTTGTTATTATACTTGTACAATCTCTCTGGATTTTTCTGAACCTTCTCTGCCAAAGCTCTGTCAGGTCCCCTTTGGGCCCTCATGGTTTCCCCCTTAAGAGTATTACTACACCCACAATGTTCTTCAAGGGATTGAGTTAATCCAGCTGGCTGTATATGACATGTATCCCCTTTTGTCTTGACCAGAGCCTCAATATCCCCAGTCATCCAGTATTTCCCACTTATGTCTGCATTGTCCTTCACACTAAAAGGAATATGCTGGCCCTGAAATCTTAATTTATCTCTCTTTTGAAAGAATCCCACTTTACTTGCAAATAGCCTCCACGAATCAACTTTTGGACGGTCTTGTCTAATACCTTCTGGATTGGGGCAAGGTTAGTTTTGACCTTTGACTTGTGTTCCAGGCTGTCCTTTTCCATCTCTATTTTCAAACTAATGGAATTATGGTGACTTTGCAAATGTGCTTCCCCACAAACACTTCAGCCCCTTTCACTACCTTGTCTCCCAAAGGGAGGTCAGATTTTATCCCGATCTCCAGTCGGACCAGTTCCATAGATAGAGACAGTTTTCTTGAACACACTGAACAAATTTCTTCAATGCAAGCTCTGAACACTCTTGCAGTCCGAGTCTAGCTTTGGAAAGTTAAAATCCCCGACCATTACAACCCTATCATTCTTACAGATATCTGAGATCTCCGACATATTTGCTGCTCAATTTCCCACTGACTACTGCGGGCCTGTCTTACAGTCATATCAAACTGATTATTCATTCTTATTTCTCAGTTCCACTAACATAGCTTCACTGGGCGATCCCCATGAATATCCTCTCTCAGTGCTGCAGTGATGTTTTCACTGAGCAAAAACTCCATTCCCCCATTCTCTTGCCTCCCCTTCTATCCCTCCTGTTGAAACTGTCCCCTGGAACAGTGATCTGCGAGTCCTGTCCCTCCCTCAGCTGTGTTTCTGTAACTCCTGTGATTTCCCAGCCCCAGATTCCCATCCATGCCTTGCTTTAATCAGCCTTACCTGTCAGGCATTTTACATCAAAGTAAAAGCAGTTTAATTGATCAGTTTTCCCTCATTGCCTGCTGTGCTCTTGCCTGGTTATCAATTGAAATTGCTCTGTTGAAATTCCGTCCAAGCCTCAACCTTCAGACTGTAGCCTGTGACCATCCTCCTCACTGTGGACAACACCCTCACCTTTCAAGTCTTTGCAAAACTACTAATGATTCCTTCTGCTTTCATATCCAAGTGATTAATGCCCATAAGTAGCAGCAATGACTCCTGCACAGGCCCCTGTGGTATACCCGCCGGGCAAAGGCTTTCAAACAAAAAGATAACCCTCCACCAATTGTGGATCCAATTTGCCAACTTGCTTTGGATCCCATGGGCTCTTCCCTTTTGGACCAGCCTCCCATGTGGAACCTTGTTAAAGACCTTAATGAACTCCATGGAACCCACATCATTTGCACTGCACTCATCAATATTTTCAGACACCAATTAAAAAAACTGAACTGATTTATTCAGACAAGATTTTTCAGTTCTTAGGTCAATGGGATCTCTTCTGGGGTAGAGGTGACCTGTACCAGGGGGATAGTTTGCACTCGAAGCAGGGGGACCAGTATCCCTGAGTGGAGATTTGCTCGTGTTACTGGGCAGGAATTAAACGAGTCTGGCAGGGAGTTGAGACTCTGAATAAGAGAGGGGCCATCAACTCGTCAGGAGAAATACATCAGCCATCGAGAGCTAGTTTCCTATTCAGGGTATCCAGGACACAGTAAAGGGAGGGAAGAGACTTCTGGTTTAAAGGGTATTTATTACAACGCACGAGGCCTGACTGGTAAGGCAGACGAGCTCAGAGCATGGATTGACTCTGGGAACTGGGATATTATAGCCATAACAGAAACATGGCTGAGAGAAGGGCAGGACTGGCAGACCAGTGTTTCAGGATGCAGAAGCTACAGGCTGGACAGAAGGACAAGTAAGTGAGTAGGGGAAGTTGTCCCTTTCATTAGGGAGGACATAACAACAGTGATTAGAGACAATATTGTTAAATGGTATTTGAATGAGGCCATATTTTTAAAAGTTAGAAACAAAAAGGGGATGGTCAGTCTGCTGGGATGGTGTTCTAGATCCCCACATAGCCAGAGGATACGAGAGGAGCAATTGCATTGTGAGATTGCAGGTACCTATAAAAATAATAGAGTAGTATTGGATGGAGATTTTAACTTCCCCTGGATTGACTGGGTCACCCAGAGTGTAAAAGGTCCATACGAGGTGGAATTTGACAAATATGTCTGAGAAAGTTTCCTAAACCAAGATGTAGAGTGCTCTACGCTACTCAGGCGGATGCAACACGAGACCTCCCCTCAGAAACCGAGGTCGGCCAAGTGACTGAAGTGCCATTCGGAGAGCACATTGCGTCCAGTGACCACAACTGTCTTGGTTTTAACATCGCCAGGGGAAAATGATCAGTCAGGTCCACAGATTAAGGTCTTAAACTGGAAGAGGGCCAATGTTGGGGCCATTCAGAAGGATCGAGCAGGGGTTGATTGGGTGCAGTTAAAAATCACACAACACCAGGATATCATCCAGCTGGTTTACACAGGAACCTCGATTATCTGAATGAAATGGGCGGGCAAAAGTTCATTCAGATAATTGATTATTTAATTAATCAATTCAATGCCTTTCCTCTGGAGCTCGGAATGTTTGGTAATGGCTAGACCCCATTGAGGTGACTCGGCAGTAGCAAACCATG
Source organism: Hemiscyllium ocellatum (assembly GCF_020745735.1). NCBI lineage: Eukaryota > Metazoa > Chordata > Chondrichthyes > Orectolobiformes > Hemiscylliidae > Hemiscyllium > Hemiscyllium ocellatum. The sequence goes on along the minus strand of NW_026869208.1, from coordinate 210,157 downwards.
TGTGAGCCCCCACACCCCGCCAGTCCCCAAAAACCCATCCAACACCGACCCACACCCGCCCCGCCAACAAAACCGTCCAACACCACCCTCCACTGACCACCTGCCACTGCCGCCAAACCCATCCAACACCACCCTCCACCCGCCTCCAACCCCGTCAAACACTACACCCACCGGGTCCAAAACCCATCCAACACTCCCCCCCAGCATTCGCGCCCATACTCCCAGCTGCCCTGCCATCTGTGCGTCCCTGCCCCCATCATCTCCTCCCCCTCCTGGGCAGCCGGAGTGGACACCAACAGTAAGAGAGCTGCTGCCTTTGGTGGTTAAGTCTCCAAATAGCGTACACGCACACGCACATGTACACATACATGCGCACACAGCCACACGTACACACGTACACACTTTATACTGCAACATTTCGAAAAGTTCCACCTGTGCACTGCACAGGAAAATGTTCGAGAGAATATCTGGGGAAGGGGGGTTTAGGATTTACCCCTATGTAGAACTTCAGACTAAGTGTGGGGAAAGGGTGGGAAGTCAGTCAATTGGAGATGGTATCTGAGCTCGATGTCCAGGACTATTCATGGCAACGGTTCAGTCAGCTGAGATCGGTTTTAATCAGTGTGAACAAAAAAAAAACACAATCAGGGTTGAAACATGTTGTTGATATAATGTTTCTCTCAGGACCTCGAGATCTCCTTTGGATAATCAGATATTTGGATAATTGGTATTTGGATAATCGAGGACCCTCTGTGTTTGGAAGTGCTAGATTTAGAAGCGCTGGGGATCATTCTAAAAGATGAAAGACTAAATCAAAACTTGTTTAATATTTCACTCCATGACACTGCCATCCTGTTGCTATAAATTCTGTGACTGTGCTCCACAACCACCTGATGAAGATGCAGCACTTGGAAAGCTAGTGCGTTCAAATGAACCTAGTGCACCTATAAGCTGGTGTTGTCATTTTTAACTTTGCCCATCCCAGTCCAACACTGGCACGTCCAAATCATGGGTCAATCTGTTTGAAGGAAAAGGAATAACTAGCAACTGGGAGACTTTTAAAAGTGTGACCTCAAGAATCCAGTATGTCCCTGTTAGTCTGAAGGGAAAATCCCATACAACCCTTCCCACTTTGACCATTCTGGAGGAGGTTACTAATGCTCCCTTATCTGAAAAACTGTCTCCAACCAAAATTACTGCCGTTCTGGAAAATCTGTCAGACTCTACCCTTCATATCTAAATAATCTGCAGAGTCTAAACCTTCCTGTATCTATAAACATATTCAGCCATGACTACCCTCCATATCTCTGTCCAGTCAATACAACCCACTTTATTGCTGTAATCTGCTCGATTCGCCTAAAACATTCCTGCCTGTGTAAACCGCTCCATCCAACCAATATCCTTATCCCTGTCAACTGGCCCATCTCTCCCAAACTCCCCATCTCCATGAACTCCTGCAGGCCATACAGCTCTCCGCATCTCTGTTCCCTCCTGTGGCTCTTTGGTCCTCCCTCCCTGTGAAAACACCTCCAATCCCCACACCCATCCCAGGCTGTGTCATCTGCTTCAGATCAGGTTTTCTGTTATCTCTGCCACTCCGAGCAAACCTTCCTAATTATGTCTATTCATTCAGATCTCATCCTCTCCAGCCTCCTGAAACCTCTTCCTGCCATTGTAATCCTCCTTGTTTGGAACACAGAACAGTAGAGCACAGTTTCTCCTGTAACCACATCTTACTAGTGACCAAATCTTTTCGATATTTTGACAATTCCAAAAAAACCTGTAATTGACGTTTTCCCAGAATTTCCTGTCAGAGCCTAATTCACTGTCCATTCCTGTTCCTTTCTGCTTGTTTTCAGTCACATTCCCATGCTGTTCTGATGTGACACCTTTTCTCTTTGGATTTGGAAAGCTCCTTTCACCTAAACCCTGTCCCTGCATCCACTCTGTCAGTTTAAAGCCCTGTCCATAAACCTAACGACATGATTGGCCAGGACACTGCTCCCAGCAGTGTTGTTTTTAATTCACTCGTTGCATATTGCTGTCTCTAGCTGGCCAGCATTTCATGCCCACCCCCGAGCTGCCCATGAGCTGATTGGCTTGCCAGATCATTTCAGGGGACAGTTGAGGGTCAACCTCCTGGTTCTGGGTCTGGATTCATATGTACGCCAGACCGGCAGCCTATAAAAGATTTCCTTACTTAAAGGTATTAAGCAGTCAGATGGGTATCCCTGCTACCGGCATTAAATTCTGGATGAACAGTCGAGTGAGATTAACACCAGATCATTGCCTGGCCCACTGATTGCTCCCTCACCCCTGAGTACTGCTCCCAATGCACCTTCTTCCTGACTGTGGTTTGATTGTGATACCTTCCTGCACACTGGTGATATCACGCGGTATCTCTCCATGTGGTATCCCTCACTGGGAGGGTCTAATTGCTGCCGGTGACTGCACCTTTTGCAGCTACTCCAGATCCTGAGCCAACAGAGTTCTCCACTCCTGGGAGATGGGCAGCACAGACCAGGGATGGAGACTGGGATTTTCCAGATCTCTGTGGGACTCAGTGCCATTCTCCATGTGTAACCCTAACTGCATCAGTCTGGTTTCCCATTCTGTCTGTTTCTCTGTCTTCTGTAGGTACTCGGGATGCTCCTGACTCAGGAGAATTCCCAACTCCTGTTTTGTTCATCACCACATTGAAGACATTTGGTCAGCCAGAGAGATGGAGAGTGAGATCTGGAGCCTTCAGTAAATCCTGCAGTGACGTAAGATCACTCACAGTGAACAGAGCAGAGTGTATTTAATACATCGAACTTTGGTCCAGAAGACATGACATAGATACAGTGTTGGAGAACAAACACAGAGCATGATGGTCCCAGGCTCAAACCCCAGCCTCTTGTTAATTTTCATCTCTCTGTACTGAACCTTCCTGTGTCAATATAGGAAGTTGACAGTTATCAATCCAAGCCTGTGCAGTCTTAGTGAGGACCAGTACAACAGAGGGGAAAGCAGGTCTCCCCCAAGGAGATGGCATTGAAACCTGGAATCTTTCTGTTCTATATTCCCCCCTCACGCTGTCTCTTGTCATGGGATAGAGTCATTCAGCAAGGAAACATTCCTTTCGGTCCAACTTGTTTGTGCCAGTGTCTTGAATGCCATTAATTCCCAGAAAATTTCCTGTTACTATAATCTCCACCCTTCTCATATTCCCTCTGTGTATTTGAAACCTACTCCAATGCTGACGACTCTCCCTGTGTGTAAATTGCTCCAGTGTCGATAACATGCCCAATCTCAATGATCCCATCCTGCACTCAGTCCAATACTCCCTACTTCTGTAGGCTTGCACAATACTTACAGTGCCCCCGTCTCTGTAAAATCCTCCAGCGCAGACCAAAACACCCACCTGTGTACCTTCCTCAAGCCCGAGGAGAACATGATATCATTGGAACCTTCTGCAGGCCCTATAACACTCCTGCCTGCTGGCCTATAGCACCACACGACCACAGTAACCTTCTCCCATCCCTACCGAGCTCCTTATCTGTTTTCAAGCAACAACAGCACTCCATATCTCTGTTTGTTCCTCCACTCCCTACATCCCTCCCAGCACCTCAAACATTCTCTCTTTGTATAATTCTGCAATTTGGGGCAGCACGGTGGCTCAGTGGTGAGCAATGGTGCCTCACAGTGCCAGGTACCCATATTCGATTCCAGCGTTTGGTGACTTGCTGTGTGGAGTTTGCACATTCTCCCTGTGTCTGCATGAGTTTTCTTCGGGTGTTCTGCTTTCTTTCTACAGTCCAAAGATGTACAGGTCAGGTGAATTGGCCATGCTAAATTGCTCAAAGTGTTAGTTGCATTGTCGGAGAGAAGTAGGTCGGGGTGGGTTACTCTTTGGAGAGTTGGTGTGGACTTGTTGGGCCGAAGTACCTGTTCCCATGCAGTAGGGAATCTAATCTAAACTCTCCCTCTGCGTTCCATATTACTGGCCCTAAATATATCCCTTTATCCATAAACAGCCCCAAACTCTTCAAACCTCCAGGTCTCTGTGAACTCCCACAGCTCCAACATCCCTCCTTAACTGTGTAACCTTTCCTAATCCTGGAACACTCTGAAAATGTGAACATCCTACAATCGTCCCTATCAGCATAATCCTCTCAGGTCCCTGCAACACCCCGATCTATGGAACCAACTCCAATGCTTGTGACTCTCCCGATCAGTTTCTACAAGACTTACTCTCTATGTAACATCCTCCCGTCGCTAACACCAGCCCTGTCAATGTAAGCTCCTCCAGTCTCCCCACCAATCTAATCATCTCTATAACCTCCAGCTCTTACACCCCTATCTGTGTAAACGTTACACTCCCCTACAACCATCCCTAAAACAAGAAACCTCCTCCAAAGTCTGCAATGTTCCCTCTCTGTGTTAGTGTCTCCGGACTCTATTGCTGTTTCTGTCTCTCTAAGCTCTGACAGATTGTCCAGCTTTCCGGTCCATATAATTTCCAGAACCTCAGCATCTGACATCAACAAATGTCTTCATTAGCTACAGCCTTCCGTATCTCTGTTCGTTCCTCAATTCTATACACCTTCATAATCTCCGTAAATAACGCCATTCCATAAAATGCTCCCTGTCTGCGTAAACTGCCCCAATCCTACACTGAGAAGCCTCACTGTCCTTTTGATCATCTGTGGTCCCTTCAGATCTCCCTGTATCTGTCCTGACTCCATTGAACACAGCTCATCTCATTTTATAACTCTTCTAAATCATATGTTACTCCCCATTTCTGTGATATTCTTCAGTTCCTGCAATTCTCATTTTTTATCTCCAGAACTTCCAATCCCCCTGATCGATGTAAGGGTATTGATCCGCTGCAGCATGTTTAACACCTGTAGCAGCCTCCAACTCCTCAATGCATCCCGTCTCTGTAACCTCCTCAAATACTATAGCTCACTGTCTTTGTAATATCTTCCAGTATCTGCAACCCTGTTGATATCTGTAACCTCCACCAGAACAGCACTCCACATCTCTGTGTGACTGATGGGAATGCTGCAAACCTACTTTCACAGTCCTCAGTAACTCTCTGAACTCCTGCAGCCCTACAACCCTCAGTATCTCTGGCACGTCCAATCCCTACACTTCTCCCTGGCTGTGTGAACTGATCCAGCCCCTTCAACCCTCCCTATCTCAGTCACTCATGCAGCTCCACTATTGTCTGTGTTAATGTAATTTCCAGCACCAACAATCCTCCATAAACTCCTGCAGCTCCAACTACCACCTCAATCCGTGTAATCCCCAGTCCCTCCAATCCTCCCTTTCTCCATAAACTCCTGCAGCTCCAATTTCACCTCTATCTATGTAATCGCCAGCCCCGACAACCTTCCCTTCCTGAGCCCCTGCACCAGCCGTTGGAACTGTTGTTATCTGTGTCTCCTCCAGCAGGCACTACAACACCCCTCATGTCTAACTGCACACAGACAATGCAACTCTCCCTTTTATATCTGACATCCTCCCCGACTTATAACTCTTATAGTTCCTCACAATATCTCACCTCCTTCATTCCCATCTGTGTTAGAGATCTCTAAAATTGATTTATTCTTGTTTAAACTTCTGATCACCTAAAATCTCTCCCCTTTTAAATTTGTAACCCCTTCAGCTTCTGTAACTCTCCATATAACTGTAATCAATGACAGCACAAGTTCCCTTCCTTAAATCTCTATAATTACAATGGTTGCATGTGTTAAATTGGCAATTTTCATCCTCTTTATCCATCTCAGGACTTCCAGCCCCTATAATCCCACTATTTGGAATGCTCCCATTCTCTGCACCTCCTCATGTCCTGGGGGTCCTTGAACACCACCAGTGCTCCAAAAGTTCATAGTCCCCCAGTTACTGCAAGTCTTCTAGCTCTGTAACATCCAACAGTCTCCAGTACCACACGACACTTGCTGGCTGTCAATTTGCATTTGTTGAAGTCTACACATCTCTTTGAGCAGCTCAGAAAAAGCCCTTTAGATTCTACAAAGCTCCATCATGAACAAGCCACCATCTCTCAATTTCCTTGGCTTTCTTTAGAGTCTGCAACTCTCACTGTATCTTCCAGTAATGTTCTTGAGTTGCTGCAGGTCTGCCGAGCTCCCCGGATAACCTGTTCCATCCCATACAACTCGCTCAATCAGTGTAGCACCCTCTGCTCTGTCTAGTCCTCCTCTTTTCCACTGTCTTCCAGGTACAACAGCGATTCTGTAAGAGAGCAGTGTGGAATGGGATGTTATAAACCTCAGCTGAGGCTTGAGGCCTACCATTACCTGGGATAAACAAAGGGAGAGAACCTGAGAGAGAGCAGCACAGCGGGAGAATATAAATCACCGAGGATCAAGGCCGACTGAAACTTGGAGTTGGAGAAACAGCAGAGCAGGAGGCTGGAAATCAGCACCAAGTCACAGAGGGAGTGACCATGTGAGAGAGCAACTTGGAGAAGGAGCTTGAGGCTAACTCACACCTAGGAGGTGGAAGCACCAAAATTAGAGGATATAAATCAGCACTGAGGATCGAGGCCTAGTTGTGCCTGGGAGTCACAGTGACAGTGACCCTGTGATGGAGCAGAGTGGCGTGGGAGCTGGAGGATTACACGTCCCTGGGAGTCACAGAGACGGTGACCCTGTGAGGGAGCAGAGTGGGGTGGGAGCTGGAGAATTACACGTCCCTGGGAGTCACAGAGACGGTGAATCTGTGAGGGAGCAGAATAGAGTGGGAGCTGGAGAATTACACGTCCCTGGGAGTCACAGAGATAACTTTCTGCTGCTGGGACCTGCCTGCACTGAGGTTGAAAGAACTGCAAGAGCCTTCACAGAAAAGGTTGTAAGTTCATTGGCTGATAAATGCACCGTTATTAGCGGCTGTCAGTTAATTATTATAAGTTAGCATTTTTTTTCAACTTCTGAAATAAGGGTTGAACAGAGAACTAAGAAGGAGAAGTGAAATTGTGATCTATTATAATAAATTATCCTCAGTAAGCCACAGTTGAATAATGAACTTAACCATATTGTTATTTCGTGGATGTTAACTTCATTCTAAGTAATTAATTAAGTTACTCCAGACATGTTGCGTTTTAAGACATGGCAGCACATATTTGTCAGATGAAAAATGTGTTCTGTTACATTGGGAAGCCATAGCCCCTGCTCGTGTCCTAGATGGACACGGGGTCATGGAGCTCAGACAGGGACGAGAGATTCCATGGGACATCTGTGATGCTGACAGTTAGGTGGACAGCACACACACACACACACACACACACAACAGATCACCTTGCAGACATGACGGCCTGGAACAAGGAAGGGTCTGGGGGATGAAGCAATTGGAGAGAAATAATCAGGGAATACAAGAATGTCCTGGTGTCTCCCTCCCAAATCAATTTGGAAACTGATGAAGGAGTGGGATGCTCAAGGGAGGGCAGTCAGAGCCATGTCTGTGGCACCACAACCGGCCTGACTGTACAGGAGGGGAGGGAGAAGGAAAGAGGGCCAATAGTCACACGGGAGTCAGGAAAGTGAAAAAGGTGTCAGCGTGTCTGTAATTCCAGGATAGTGGGGTTACGAATGTCACTGTGACTGTAGGACATTTGTCTGGGGGACAGTGAGCAGTCAAAGGTCATGTCCATGTTGGTAGGGATGACATGGGTAGGAAAGGTGAAGTGGTCTGGGAATCAGAATTTAGGGAGCTAGGTGGATGGTTAGCAAGCAGGACCTCAAATGTAGCAAGCCCTTGGTTACTGCCAGTGCCGTGTCCAGTGAAAACAGGACTCTGAGTTTTAGGTAGATGGGAGTGTGACTGGAACGATGGTGCAGCAGGAAGTGCTTCAGATTCCTGGGACATTGGGACTTGTTCTGGGGAAGGCAGCAACTGTACAAACTGGATGGGCTGACGTGACAGAGCTGGGACTGAATTCCTTACGGGGTGTTTGAGAGGGGTTGAAAATAATTTGGTGTGTGCTTAGGATACAACAAATAATAGTAGAGGAGACTACCAGGATTCTCAAAATAAGGGGAGATGCAGTTGCAACTATTATACAACAACACGTTTATCAGTGTAAGATGGAGTGAGAAAGAAAGCCTGAGTCTGAGGTACTCTGCATGGACATGAATACTCGGAGTGTGGGGAGTTCCAGATGCAGATTGGTATTTGGAAATCTGATGTACTGATCACCGACAGCTGGCGCAAGGATGTCAGGACTGGGTGTTTAATATTGTTGGGTAGAAAGGATTCCAAAATGATAGAAGGGAAAGGATGAAGGTAGAAGTATTGGTTTAGATTAGCTTTAGTTAAGGAGTCCAAGTGAAAGACGATCCGTCCAAGGAAAGAATGAATTTGGTTGAAGCTCCAGAATGAAAAGTATACAAGTACACTGTGAGGTACAGTCTGTCTGCCAGCAACCAAAGAAATGATGGCGAGAATAAACATGCAGGGCCATTTGAGATCAATGACAATACTACAGATACGTTATACAGAGAAACTTAATGTTTCCAGTTATAGACATGGATACTGGCGATGAAGGGTCATGAGGGCCAAGTATTCTTGGATTACATGGAGGAGAGCTGACTTCAGTAGTATGTATCCAGCCGAAGAGTTCATGTTCTGTTGGACTGGCTCTTGGGAAAGAGATGGGGCAAGTGGATCCAGTGTCAGTAGAGGAACGTTTCGGGGTATAGTGATAATTTCATTGTAAAGTTTAGGATGATGGTAGAGAATGAAATCAATAATTGAGAGTGAGAAACATGAGTTGACTGCGAGCCGCCTTCAATGGGGCAAGAATGAAGCTGGGAAATTTTCAACAAGGCCAGTGAAATGGTAGCTTTAAATAGTGTGAACCAGGTTGGATGTAGCTGTCATTATGGAGATGGGGCTGCAGTGTGACCACGACAGACCTGGATAATCAAACATTTTCCCCATTTCTAAAGGAAGGATAAATAGGCCAACACGGTGAAGTAGCGTTGTGTATAAAGGATGGGATCAGTATTTTTGTGATGCTAATCAATTCACACACTGCTCCTCCCTGCCCTCACCCCTCATCCCTGCGTATTGATCCGATCAGATGTTGTTAACCTTTGAAAACTTCAAAAAATAGTACAGTATAGAGGCCACTGCCTGCATTGGTCAAGATGTAAGATGTTTTTTAAAGCCCTACTTCTGTCCCCCCAGACAGTGAAGGACTTCAGGTACGGATCCCGGCACCTTTATAAAATGGTTTGAGAGTTTCTGCCTATACTCCACTTCCATGTGTGACTCCCAGATCCCGACCATAAACTGCGTGAAATAACAACTTTCCTCATCACTTCTCTAATATTTCAATTTATTACATTAAATATTCGCCGCTGGTTACTGAGCTCTCCAACAGGAACAAGGTGTTCTCTCCCTTTCTACCCAGGCTCCTGACAATATATGCACCCCAATCAAATCTCCTCTCAGCATCCTCCATTCCAATCTTTCCTCACAACTGCACTTTCACTGTCACAGGGTAACGAATCTCCTCTGTACCCTCTCCAGTCCAATTCCATTCCTCCCATGTGATGGGGTGACAAGAACTGCACACTGCCCCAAGCTGAGACTGAACTCATTATTTATACAGTTCCAGCATAAGCTTCCTGCTCTGAAATTCTGCATTTTGGCTGACAGAGGAAATGGTGCCATTTGTTCCATTAACGAAATTATTGGTGATTCCAGCTACCTTCATTTATCTGCCCACACTGACCATATTCTCATTTATTGTGTATTCCTCTCTATTGTTGATGTCTCCAAATGCCCTGCCTTGCACTTCTCTGGGTTCTTTGCTTCATTCACTTGGATCCCATAGTTTCTGTTTTTAAGCAGCCTGCCATGGGATCTCTCGTCATATCCAAGCAAGTCCCATGCAGTTACAGGTTACTGCCTCAAACCGACGCAGTCAGATTAATTACACACGATCTTCCTTGAACAAATCCAGACCGACTGTCCTGGAGTCCCTGGGACTTCCTCAGTGACCGTTTATCCAGTGTCTCAGAATTCCAGCCACGACCTATTCAGTCAGTCCCTTGTTCCACGCGGTATTAGCCGTTCTCCAGTCCTCCAGCACCAACCCTGCATACAGTGAGGATTGTATAATGTAGGTAACTATAAGGCAGGGGATTTTCCCTGGCTCCTTTTAATATTCTGGAACATTGTGTTACCTCTTTTTAAGGATTTAAATCTCCTGTATAATTCTCCACCCCAAGTCTGTTGCTTCCAATATTTCCTCCCTACTTTGACAAAGGCCGAAATCATCTTATGCTTTGGTCAAGTCCCATATTAGTCCAGTTTCGTGGAGGGTTTCTCTCCACAAGGTGAATTGCATTTTCTCATGATACCATCAGCAATCTGCTTCATTAACTACCCTCCCTGCCCACGTGGTCTTCCTTTCATCTGACACTAACGCGATAATTTTCCCCTTTGTCATAACAACTGCCCTCTGCCAGGATATCTCAGAATACACCAGCCACCCTGTTCCCCGAAGACATCTTTAAAATGTCATTTTACACTTGGATTGTGAATCCGAAACTGGCCTGGACATGGCAGAGGAGATAAAACTGGGGCCCCACTTTGTGGCCAAGCCCCTGGTCCTGCTGTATGACATGGAGCATGAGAAGAACATTATCTTCCTCCAGGGCTGGCAGACACCAGACCCTTTCAGCTTGGTCCGAGGCTGACCCCTGGGTCAGTGAGGTGCCAGCCTTCTGGGTGAACAGCCAGCTGAATAGGAAGGAGGGATGTGACCTTCTCCCCTCTACCTGGGTAAGGGCCACCATCTGCATTTCGTGACTTCACCCTCACTCTCTCTGTTACTGCACCCACCTCCCGCCAAGGCTCATGTTCTCCCACCTTCAGTGAATGCAGCACCTTCTCTCAGTCTCTCTGTAATCTCTTCTCTGCCCAACTCTGCCTGTTGTCTGTGCTGCCTATTCACTCACTCAGAACACCTTGACACCTTTCCCCCAGCTGTCCCAGCAGTAACAGCTGTATCAACCACTTCCAATTCCCTAATCCTTCTTGGCAATTCTCACATTCTGGAAGGAATCATCCCACACTAGGGCACAAAGAGCGAAGAGGGAAATGGGGCAGCCTAACATTCAACTCCTCACCCCCTCACAGGGGAAGGATCCTGATCCCAACAACCACCAGACACTGAATGACGGTGTCCAAGCTCCCGGACTGGGATCTGAGATTCCCCTTGTCTCACTGTGCTGGGCACTGTGACTGACAGTGATATCAAGCTTCCTGGATTTGTGTCTGTGCTAAACACCAAGACAACACAACAGACGGGTAAGCCTGGTAGCTCTGGCTGAGGGGTAACTCTACTAAAGGCAGGGTAAGGCAAGGCAATAATTCGGTGAGCATTCAACTCAGTTCAAAGTGAGTGTGCACAAACATGGAGTGAGTGGCCCAGAGAGACAGCCCATGAGCAGGGTGAGTGTCCCTGAGCACAGTGTCCTTGCAGCAGCATTAAATGTGTACAAACACGGAGTAAGCAGCCCAGACGGTAATCATTCAGTGAGCATCTCGCCATGCTCGTGCTCAAATCTTGTCTTAAAGAACAGTCCAATACAGGAACAGGCACTTCAACCCATCAATCCCGCACTGACACTTGATGCCTTTCTAAAGTTAAAACAAAAGTTTTTGTTCCGACACCCTCAATGTCATTCTATTCCCTACTTACTTATACTTGTGCCAAGATCCCTCTTAAACCTTGCTATATTGGCTTCTTGCCCTCTTTCAGTGCATTCCAGGCACTTTCACATTCTGTCTGGAACAGCAAGAAAAAATTTACCTATCACATCTCCTGAACTTTCTCCCTTTAACCTAAAACCTACGGTCCTGAGTAATTGATATTCTACTCTGTGGGAAAAAAACCTCTAACTGTCCTTATATCTATGGCTCTGATAAATAAATATCTATCAAGTAGCCCCATAGCCAATGATGCCCAGGTGCACACAAACCATGTCTGTTCAATTTCTCCTTCTGCCTAATACCCTACAAACCAGACAACGTGCTGTTAAACCTTTTCCATACCCTCTCCAACACTTCAACATCGTGTGGCAACCAGTACTGTACACAATATTTTAAATGTACCTCGAACTAAGTTTCTCTACAGCTGCAATATGACCTGCTAATTTTCATACTGCATGCTCCGATGCATGTCTGCAAGTTTGCCATCAGTCATCTTGATCATCCTATCCACCCGTGTTACCACTTTAAGGAAACTGTAGAGCTGTACACCAAGATCCCTTCGGATGTTGATGCAATCAGTAGATTTTCCATCCACTTTATACTTCTCTCCTGCATTAGACCTTCCAAAATGCATCACGTCACAATTGTCCAAACAAAGTTAAATCTGTGTTTTCTCTGTCCAAGTCTGCAGCTGACCTATATCCTGCTGTATTCTCTGGCAATCGTCCACACAATCTGCAACTCCGCCAATCTATTTACAGATTTACAGTCACAAAAACACTGTTCCAACACTACTCTGTCTTCCATGGCCAAGCAGTTCTTTATCCATCTTACTAACTGACCGCTGATCCCATTTCACTTCACCTTCTGCATGAGCCTGCCATAAGGAACCATATCAAAGGCCTTGCTAAGGTCCAAACGGCCAACATCCAGCCCCATGCCCTCAGCAATCAATTTTGTCACTTCTTCAAAACACTCAATCAAGTTTGTGAGACATGATCTTCCCCACACAACGGTGCTGCCTGTTGCTAGTAAGTCCATACTAGAGTACTGTTGGAGCTGCACTCATTCAGAAAGTAATTATTCCATCATATTTCTGCAGACTGTATGAGCTGTACAGAATATGATTCTGCTGCAGCCGATGGCCCTCTGCACCTCATGGCTGCATCATTATTAATTTTTCAATCTGTTTAAAGTCTGTCCCATTCAGTACTCAAGGGGCTACATGTCATGGCGAGGCGGGTCTGCAAAATGTGAAGGTAGCCCTTGCTCCCCATTGTGCAGTGACCATTCTTCCTGATATATGAAAGGGAGGGGTCTATCTGCAGTAGGCAGATCGGTGATGATGTGGTCAATTATATGTTTCCCTTTTATTGATTCCACCATAACCCGGCACAGAGCAGTCTAGCAGCCACAGGATCCAACATCAATGCTGAGCACTATCATTAGATTGGATTCCATAAAGTATGGGGACTGGCTCTTCGGCCAACCAGTCCATACCAACCCTCCGAAGAGCAACACGCGTCTCTCTGACTAATGCACTGAACACTATGGGCAGTTTACCACGGCCAATTCACCAGAGCTGCGCATCTTTGGACTGTGGGAGGAAACCCACGCAGACACGGGGAGCATGGGCAAATTCCACACAGGCAGTTGCCTGAGCCTGGAATCAAAGCTGGGACTCTGGTTCTATAAGGCAGCAGTGCTACCCACTGCGCCACCATGCCATCCTATATTGACTATATACCAAAGAGCTGTCCCTCTCTGCCTGGCTGCGTCCTGTCAGTGGGACAGAACCTACCAGAGAGGATGGTGATGTTGCCTGGGACATAGTCCTGTTCACAGAATCCTGCTTTCCAGACAATATCTGACTGTTGCTTGATTAATCTGTGGGAAATGTACAACAGGTCAGTTTTACATTTTCTGCAATGAAGAGTTAATATCACTTTATTTCTTACATATTTTCAAAATAAACCAAACATCATTGTTTTTCATTTGAGAACTATTGAAGTGAGCAATAATTGAATTACCAGAGCGCACACCTAACTATTACAATTCAGTGACAGAGGTAAACAGCTGATTCATGTTCAGATCAGTGAACACAATACCTTGCAGGCAGCAAAGCTGTTGGAAATGATTTTGTGAAAAAGCCTGAATTCAGACACAGTGTTACTGGCCTCACGATGACCTCCAAACCACTGGCCATCTCCAAAATCTGTCCAGAGAGCTTCCAAACTGGAGCTGGGCAGTTACTCACACAATCCCTGTCTGGTTAGAGACATACCTGAACAACAGGGAGATGTGTGTGGGGCAGACTTTTCAATGGACTAGCACATGATGCTGGTCCAGACGCAGTTCAATATTTATAACAACGACCTGTAAACAGCCATGTCTTGCAAGTATATCTCTTCTTGTGTGCCTACTAAACTCTGTAATTCTGCGCCTTGTACCCGATCCTGAATGAAGGTGTTATAAAGGTGATGGGCTCCTGCAGCACATGGCATCTTACATTGAGTCCCTCATAAACAATATCCAGTGTATGTTAGCTCCACAATGTCAGCATCCAAACAGAATTGTACAGCTCCACTGATGGCCAGTATTATCCCAGCCCAAAGACCTTGTGTGTGACTTAAGCTGGAAATCTCTGTGTGAATGTTTGCAGCATTGTTCTAACAATTAAGAGCCATTAAGTAAATTCTCTTTACTGAAGGTCCGAAATCCTTTCATACTACCAACTTTTAGATTGTCCAATAAGCACAAAATCCACCCATTTATTCAGTACGCTGTTATAACAACAATTTGATGAAAACTCACATTAAGTAGCATTGAAATGATGAGTCTCATTGCCTCAACCAAGACCAAACTATTAATAAGTACAAGGACTTTGAAAATATACAATTATTTTCTCTTGTATTAATATTGTTAATTAATACTCGATTCTCCTGCTCCTCAGATGCTGCCTGAACGTCTGAGTTTTTTTTTCAGAACTACACTTTTTGACTCTGATCTCCAGCATCTGCAGTCCTCACTTTCTCCCTGCTAATATCCACTCATCATCATTTGCATGGCAACAATATCACTGTGTGTTTAAACATGTCCCAGTCAGATATGAGTACGTTTTCAGTTGCTTCTGTCTATCTCGGAACTCAGCAAGGTGGGACGAGAATGCCAGTGTCTGTGATGCTCGGTATATAGGCCATGCCTCTGAGACTGACGGATTGTTTCAAACAGCATATTCCTTCAGCTGTTCACAACAAGCAAGGTACTGCCTGGACCAACCAGCCTGAGCTCACAAAACCCAAAAAACAATGTCCAGCATTGAACAGGTCTAGACAATTTGTTTTATTTTAATTTATTCATGAAATGTGATTGGGACAGCATTTATTGATGGATAGGGAACTTGAAACAGTGACACTGGCAATATACTTCCCAGTAAGGATGGTGGATGGCTTGGAAAGAATGCAAACATAGTGGGGGTCCCGTGTATCTGCTTCTCTTGTCCTTCTTGATGGTCGGGGGTTCAGAGGTACGTTGTAAGGAGCCTTGGTAAATTTCTGCAGAGCACCGTGTAGATGGCAGGTATTGCTGCTACTGAACGTCAGTGCATGAGGGGTGAAGCTGCACTCACACAGGCAAATGGAAGTATTTAATCACACATACATTCAGCATGTGTCTTGGCAATAGGGAACAGGCTTTCGAAAATGTTGAGGTGAGTTATTCCTGCAGAATTTCTAACCCTTGACACATTCTTGTAGCCAATGAATTTATATGCTTCAAAAAGTGGCGCTGGAAAAGCAAAACAGGTCAGGGAGCATCTGAGGTACAGGAGAGTCAATGCTTTAGCATAAGCCCTTCACAGGAATGGGTAATGAAATCATATGGTCAGTCCCTTTCAGGCTAACGATAATCCCCGCGATATTGCTTGGGGTGTGTTCAGTTATGGTGGTGGCATTGAACGTTAGAGGATGAGGTTCAATTTTCCATTGTTAGAGGAAATTGTTGTCTGGCACATGTGTAATGGAAATGGTATTGTCATTGTTAAGCACACACCTGCATATTTCCAGGTCCTGGTACATTTGGACAAAGACTCCTTCAGTGTCTGAGTAAATTACGAATGGTGTTGAACACTGTCCAATCATTGGCAAACATCCCCATTTGTGATTTTACAGTCATTTATGAAGCAGCTGAAAATTATTGGGCTTAGGGCAGAGAGCACTCCTACAACTCACTGATGCTGTCCCACTCTATGAGCTAGGAAGCTGGCTTCTAGTTCCACCTGCTCCAGAGGTATCTAACAACATATCTGAATGGAATAATGTTACAGTATCTAACCGAAGGAGCTGAGCGAGGACTAAGTTAGCTCAATCTGGTTTGTAATGCAGATTAATGCTAACAGTGTGGGTTCAATTCTTCGGTAACTGAAAAAGGCTGTGCAACTCAATCTCTCCCTCTCTTGCGGCATGGTGACTGCCCAGTTAAACTACCACCAGTCGTCTCTGTCTAATGAAAGAGCAGCCTTTTCATCCTCTAAGAGTATGGTGCCTTACTTTTCCATTTCTGATCTCCAGGCTTACCAAGAAACCCCGCCCCTGAGGAACTATGCCGGAGCTGTCCTGGAGCTGAGGTGGCTGCTCTCTTCCAACCCCAGCCGCCTTCCTTTGTACCAGGTATAACTCCAGCCAGTGCAAACGATTCCTATTTTCTCCAGTTTTGCCGTTAATCCTGGATACGACACTTGGTCAAATGCAGTTATGATGATGTTAAGTGCAGTCACTGTCACCTCACCTCTAGAATTCAGCTGCATGGTCTCTTATTGTACATCGGAAAACCAAGGCTCGAATGAGCCCACAGGATGACAACCCAAACTGAGATTCAGTAAGCAGGTTGGTGCTGAGGAAGTGCTGCTTGATCCCACTGTGGATGACATCTTCCATCCCTTTATTAATAATAGAGATGAGAGCAATTGGACTGTCATTGATTGTCTGGTTTGTCTGTGTGTGTACAGGACACACATGGATAGTTTCCCACATTGACAGGTCGATGCCAGTGCTGTATTCCAGCAGGAACAGCATGAATGGAATGTTATCAGGGCACACATCGTTTGCATTCCCCATCCCTCCAGTTGTTTGAAATTACCACACACAGTGAATCGAATTAGCTGAAGACTGCCATCTGGAGGAGACTAAAATAGATCATCCTATCGATACTTCTGTCTGAACATTGTTGTGGTCGTTTCAGCCTTAGCTTTTCGATTGTTGTGTCGGGCTCTTCCATCATTGAGGAAGGTGATATGTGGGGATCCTCCTCCTCTAGTGAGTTGTTTGATTGACACCACCATTCAACCTGACTGCATGTGACAGGATTGTGGGGATTAGGTCAGATTTGTTGGTTAGATCTGTCTGTCACGAGCTGTTTATGCTATTTGGTGAGTAAGTGGGCCTGTTTAGTAATGTCACCTCATTGTGAGGTGTACCTGGTGCTGCCCGTGGCAGGTCCTCCTGTATTCTCCATTGAACAAGGGTTTATCCCCTGGTCTGATGGTCAGGGTAAAGTGGACCATATGCCAGGCAGTGACAGTGAAAATTGTGCTGGAGTACTATTCTACTGCTGTTGGTAATGACCCATGTCACCTAACACAGATCAGTGCTGAGTTCTAGATCTCTTTGAACTCTGTCCCGTTTAGCATCGTGATAGTATCTCTAACATGTGCGCTCATTATCAACATGGTCATCTATTAATGTCTCTGCAGCTGCGGTGAAGATGAGGTCAAGTATGTTTCTCCATGTCAGTCGTTCCCTCCCCACCCGGTGAGACCCAGTCTCGCAGCTATGTTCTTTTGGACACGACCATCTCGATCAGGAATGCTGCTGCTGAGCACCTCTTGGTGATTTTGAAGTAGCCCACCCAGTATACGTTCTCCAGCTCATTCACTCTGTCAGTGCATCCTCCAAGAGTTGTACAATGTAGAGGGACACTGATCCATCAGCTGAGGGAAGGGAGTCAGCAGGAGGTTTCCGTGTCTATGTTTGATCTGACACGTGAGCCTTCGTTATGTCACATTGTTGCTTGAGGTGTCTGTAGGACGCCTCTTCCATATTTAGCCCTAGCCCCCAGACGTTAGGAAGGAGGGATTTCCAGTGTCTGCAGGGGTTTTACTTTTTTGTCACTATCAATCGAAGGGCCTCTTCTGTGCTGTACGACACTCACTCTATAACCCTTGTGATTGGACAGTCTAAGGTCTCACTCCTTCAGTTTCTCCAAGTGCCTGTCTATTCCACAGATTTCTAAAATATTTTCTCTATTAAGACATTGCACAATTCCATTTTTAAACTATCTTCATGTATCTCTGGATCTTTCCCTGTCATCTCATCCAGCCGCTACATCCATCTGTATCTTAGCAACCCTCCGTATCACTACAACCTTTATATCATACTACAGCCCCATCTATCACTGTAAATTCCGCCAGCCCCAACACTCCTCCCTATCTCTCTGAACTCCAGCTGCTTCACCTTTCCCCATATCCTGTGAATGAGTTCAAAATTTTCTCACTAACCCATTCTAGCATGTACAGGCCACACTATTTATCCAGTCTTGCTTTCCTATCTCTGTAAAATCCCCCACCTTGCTTTCCTAATCTCTGTTAAATTTCCAGCCTTGCTTTCTTATCAGTGTAACATCTGCAGCCTTGCTTTCC
Organism: Hemiscyllium ocellatum; assembly: GCF_020745735.1. Taxonomy (NCBI): domain Eukaryota; kingdom Metazoa; phylum Chordata; class Chondrichthyes; order Orectolobiformes; family Hemiscylliidae; genus Hemiscyllium; species Hemiscyllium ocellatum. The sequence continues at coordinate 191,730 of NW_026869208.1, read as the reverse complement.
TCTCTCTCTGTAACATTTCCATCCTTTCTATCCTCTCTCTGTAACATGTCCAGCTTTTCATTCCTACCTCTGTTGCATCTCCAGCCTTGCTTTCCCCTCTCTCCGTAATATCTCCAGCCTTGCTTTCCTATCTTTGCAACATCTCCATCCTTGCTTTCATCTCTATGTAACATCTCCAACATTGTTTTCCTCTCTTCCTGTCACATCTCCAGCCTTGCTTTCCTATCCTTGGAACACTTAGAGCCTGCTTTCCTATCTATGTAACAACTCCAGCCTTGCGTTCCCATCTCTGTAGCATTTCCAGCCTTGCTTTCCTATCTCTGTAACATCTCCAGCCTTGCTTTCCTATCTCTGCAACACCTCCAACCTTGCTTTCCCATCTCTGTAACATCTCCAGCCTTGCTTCCCTATCTGTGTAACATCTCCTGCCTTGCCTTACTATCTCTGTAACATCACCAGCCTTGCTTTCCCATCTCTGTAACATCTCCAGCCTTGCTTTCCTATCTCTGCAACATCTCTAGCCTTGCTTTCCTGACTCTTTAACATCTGAAGCCTTACTTTCCTATCTCTGTAACGTCTTTGGACTTGTTTTCCTTCATACTTTAGTGAATTGGTTATATATTTGCTCCTGCATTTCCATCTTTCTGGGACTCTATAAAATATCCCCAGCAGTGTGTCTGTCATCGTGTGGACCCTAACCTCGTTCCACAAGGCCTCATTTGAAGACATGTCCAAGGTATCATACTTCCTCACTGCAATAACTGTTCCTCAATTAATAATGCAACACCACCTCCTCTTAAACACCCTCTCCTGTCCTGCGTATTGTTCCAATACACAGAATATTGAGTTGTTAGCCCTGACCTGTCTCAAATACGTCTCTGTGATGGCAAAAATGTTCCACCTCGACGTGTCAACTCATGCCATTATCACAATAGTGTGTCTGATAATACTGCCAGTATTAACGTAAGCTGAAATGTAACACCTGGAATACTCTGTGCCTCAGAGTTCCTTAATCATTCAGTATTTGTTAGCAGGCTGCTCAAACCATGACCCAAAATTGTAACTCTGGGACTGAATGAATATTTGTTGAATTGTATATTCTTTTTTTAAAAAACAATGTATTTATCAAGTGCAACTTCCCAGAATTGAGCAGTCAGCTCCACATACAATGAGTTTCTGATGGTTAATTCCACCCTCAGTGTGCAGAGGGGACAGCCCTCAGTAATGGAGAAACTGAGGACTGCAGTTGATGGAGATTAGAGTAGAATAGTGTGGTACTGGACATGCACAGCAGATCAGGCAGTATCCGAGGAGCAGGAGAGTCGACGGTTCGGGCATGAGCTCTTTATCAGGAAGGGATTGGTGCATTCCTTTTTCTTTGATTCCGTGATTCACAGGACGTTGGGAACTATACTTGCTCAGCAAGGCAGCACTGCACATAACACTGAAATGGAAAGCATTCAATCAGTTGGTTGGACAGGGTGTAGACAAGTTGAGGCGAAGTACAGACTGATTGAAGTACAAATATAAGGGTAGAAAAATCCCCTGGGTCAGATGGTATACCCTAGGTTACTCCATGAAATGATGTAAGAGATTGTCGTGCCGTTGATGATAATCTTTGCATCCTCGCTGTCCACTGGAGTAGTGCCAGATGATTGGAGTGGCAAATGTCATTCTCTTGTTCAGGGAAAGGAATAGGGATAACCCTGGGAATTATAGAACAGTCAGTCTTACACCAGTGATGGGCTAAGTATTGGAGACAATTCTGAGAGAGAGGATTTACAACTTTTTGAGGAGCAGGTCATGCCTCACAAACCTTATTGAATTCTTTGAAGATGTGAAAAAACACATTGATGAAGGTAGACCAGTAGATGTGGTGAACAAGAATTTTAGAAAGGCATTTGATAAGAGTCCCCATTGTAGGCGCATTTAGAAAGTAAAGAGGCATGGGAAGCAGGGAAATTTGGCTGTCTGGATACAGGCATGACTGGCCCATAGAAGGCAGAGGATGATAGCAGATGGAAAGTATCCAGCCTGGAGCTCAGTGACCAGTAGTGTTCCACAGGGATCAGCTCTGAGACCTATGCTTTCTGTGATTTTTATAAATTACTTTGCTGAAGATGTGGAATGGTGGGTTAGTAAGTTTGCCGATGACATGAAGGTTGTTGGAGTTGTGAATAGTCTGGAGGGCTGCTGTAGTTTGCAACCAGACTTTGACAGGATACAGAGCAGGGCTGATAAGTGGCAGATAGAGTTCAAACTTCAAAAGTGTGAAGTGATTTATTTTGGAAGGTTTCATTTGCATACAGAAATAGTGTTAAAGATAGAATTCTCGGCAATGTGGAGGAACAGAGGTATCTTGAGGTTCATGTCAATAGATCTCACAATGTTGCCACCAAGTTGATAGGGTTGTTAAGAACGTAATGGTCTGTTGGCTTTCATTATCAGGGGTATTGAGTTTCAGAGCGGCGAGGTTAATGCTTAGCTCTATAAAGCTGTGGGTCAACCACACTTGGAATATTGTGTTCAGTTCTGGTTGCCTCATTATAGGAAACATGTGGAAGCTGCAGAGATTGTGCAGAGGAGATTTACCAGGATGCTACCAGGACTGGAGGACATGTTTTAGGAAGAAAGTTTGAGGGAGCTAGGACTTTTCTCCATCTAGCGAAGAAAAATGACAGCTGACTTGATAGAGGTGAACACCTTGTTCAGAGACAAAGATTGGAAAGCCAGAGTCTTTTGAACAAGGGGCGTAATTTAAGGTGATTGGAGGAAGGTTTCGGGGGATGCCAGAGGTATGTTCTTTACACAGAGAATATACCTGTGGGGGCAGAGTGCACCACCAGTGATGGTAATAGGGTCAGATATGTTAGAGATAATTAAGAAGACCCTTGGATAGGCACATGGAAGTTCGTACATTGAAGGTTATATAGGATAGTCTGATCTTAGAGTAGGATAAAAAGCCGACAAAACATTGAGGGCTGAAGGGCTCTTACTGTGCTGTACTGTTCTATATTCCAAGTTTCACTCAGTTTGTGGATTCTTATCAGGTGTGAGGGAGTGAAGTGTGTGAGGTCAGGAAGCTGGGGAGGGATGTTGGACCAACACTTCCAGTTATGGTGTGCATGGTTACATTCACCTGAGTGTAAGTACAATATGTGCAGTTACCTAGACCATCAAAATCCACAAAGTTCAATTATTAAACTGATTTTTGATTTGCCGTTAGCTCTGGTTTCTTCAGATACATTCTGTCGGGTGACCCATGTATTATTATCTGACCATCCACAGGCATGTACAGATTTATTTTGATACTGGTGACTGTGAAGGTACATTTATTGGATATAATTTCAGAGGATCCACTGTGCGACAAAAGATGCTGCAATATACTTTCAATTGGGAACATTTTCACCCTGTGTCTGGTCCAGGGAGCAGATGTATGGAGTAGGGGAAACATGCCAGCACCATAAGCAACACCATTTGATTCTGACACTCCATGTCCATACAACTGCTCTCTGGGTGTGAATTTGAGTGGGGATGACATTGTAAGACCTAATTCCTGGTCAATCATTGGTATCTGATTTAGACAGTATTTGTAACTACACTGAGAACAGTGATAGACTGTTGGCTAGTTTCCTCCTGCCGAAGGTGGAATCCAAATGATTTACTTTGAAGGAATGTTCTAATGATTACCCTGACCCAGGTTGGAAATTATCTGGACAGATTCAGGAGCAGGTCAGTGTCTCACTGAGTGTGGCAGGTAGCTATGAGGTCCAGTAGCACTGTGCCAGAATTGAAGCCTTTTGGAATTCATGTTTAATGTCAGTCATGACTGCAACGTGGTGGGTTTACTGGCCTGAACAATAATCATGTGTTTGCCATGTTTGTGAATTGGGCAGTGATGAAATATTAACTGCAATTATTCAACTGAACAATAATTGCATCATCTCTGAAAACACTTAAGTTAATTCTATATTGATGGAACTAAAATATAGACACCTAACAAAGTTTTATGATGCAAAAGTAAAGAGTGCACATTTTGTTTTGTACAGCAAAAAAGACATCTTGTCTGACTAGATCGAATGAATCCTTATAAGAGTACAAAGGCAGTATGAATATACTTAAGAGGGAAATCAGGAGGACAAAAATGGGACAGAGATAACATTGGCAAATAGAATTAAGGAGAATCCAAAAGGATTTTACAAAGACGTTAAGGAAAATAGAGTAAATAAGGAGAGAATAGGGTCCCCTCAAAGATCAGCAACGAGGCATTTGTGTGCAGCCGCAGGAGCTAGGGGACATAATAAATGAGCATTTTGCATCAATGTTTGCTGTGGAAAATGACATGGAAGATACTGAATGTAGGGAAATAAATGGTGACATCTTCCAAACGTTTATATTACAGAGGAATATGTGCTGGTTGTCTTGAAACACATAAAAGTGGATAAATCCCCAGGACAAGATCAGGTGTACCGCGACCTTTGTGGGAATCCAGGGAAATGATTGTTGGGCCTGTTACTGAGATATTTGTATCATCGATAGTCACAGGTGAGGTCCCAGAGGATTGAAGGTTGGCGAATGTGCTGCCACTGTTTAAGAAGGGCGGTAAGGACAAGGCAGGGAACTATAGACCAGTGAGCCTGACAGTGGTAGTGAGCAGGTTCTGGGAGGGAACCCTGAGCGACCGGATGTACATGTATTTGGAAAGGCAAGGACTCATTAGGGATAGTCAACATTGCTCTGTGAGCGTAAAATCATGTCTCCCAAACGTGGCTGAGATTTTTGCAGAAGTAACAAAGAGGATTGATGAGGGCAGAGCAGTGGACGTGATTTATTTCAACTTCAGTAAGACGTTCGACAAGGTTCCCCATGGGAGACTAGTTAGCCAGCTTAGATGTCATGGAATACAGGGAGAAGTAGCCATTTGGATACAGAACTGGCTCAAAGGTAGAAGGCAGAGGGTGGTGGTGGAGGGTTGTTTTTCAGACTGGAGTACTGTGATCAGTGGAGTACCATAAGAATCAGTGCTGAATCCACTACTTTTCATTATTTATATACATGATTTGAATGTGAGCATAAAAGGTACAGTTAGTAAGTTTGCAGATGACACCAAAATTGGAGGTGTAGTGGACAGCGAAGAAGGTTACCTCGGATTGCAACAGGATCTTGATTAGATGGACCAATGGGCTTAGGAGTGGCAGATAGATTTTAATTTACATAAATGTGAGGTGCTGCATTTTGGGAAAGCAAGTCTTAGCAGGAGTTATACTCTTAATGGCGAGATCCAAGGGAGTGTTGCTGAACAACGAGACCTTGGAGTGCAGTTTCATTGTTCCTTGAAAGCAGAGTCGCAGATAGATAAGACAGTGAAGTAGACGATTGATGTGCTTTCCTTTATTGGTCAGAGTATTAAGTACAGGAGTTGGAAAGTCATGTTGTGGGTCTATAGGAAGTTAGTTAGGCCACTTTTGGACTATTTCATGCAATTCTGGTCTCCTTCCCATCAGAAGGAAGTTGTGAAACTTGAAAGGGTTAAAAACAATACAACGATGTTACTAGGGTTGGAGCATTTGAGATGTAGGGAGAGCCTGAATAGGCTAGGGCTGTTTTCAGTGAAGCGTCGGAGGCTGAGTGGTGATCGTATTGCGGTTTATAAAATCATGAAGTGCATGGATAGGGTAAACAGACAAGGTGTTCTCCCTGGAGTGGGGCCGTCCAGACGTAGAGGGCATACCTCTGCTACCTGCCCATTCATGTATCTGTCTAGATCTATCTTAAATGATGCTCCCATAAAATACTCCAAATGTGCCCCGATCAGAGTCTTGTAAAGACTCAGAAATCCATCCGTGCTTTAATATTCAAGTCCTTTCAAAATAAATGCCATCATTGTATTTGTCTTTCTGACCAGAAAGGCTACCTGAAACAATGAAAACGTATGATGGACATTAATAAACTTATCATGGAGTTACAAAAATGAACAGTGATTAAAGCATGTTGGCAAGTGGATCCCGGCCTTGAGTAAACTGTCTGTGTTAATCCACATGCTTTAATCCAGACAGGCTGCAGTTCCCTACAGACAGTTTGCAAACAATCCTGACAGCTACAGTATAGACCCTGCAATACCCACCTGAGGATGGACTTTAATGGGACATTGATGGCCGAAGGGCGACATTCCAATATACCAACCCCTGGTTGAGTCTGATTGATCAGGGTAACTGAACTGGGAATTTGTGTTGCAGATGTTTCGTCCCCTGTCTAGGTGACATCCTCTGTGCTTGGGAGCCTCCTGTGAAGCGCTTCTGTGATCTTTCCTCTGGCATTTTCAAATCACTACAAATGCCGGAGGGAAGATCACAGAAGCGCTTCACAGGAGGCTCCCAAGCACTGAAGATGTCACCTAGACAGTGGACGAAACGTCTGCAACACAAATTCCCAGCTTGGCAAACAGAACCACAACAACAAGCACCCGAGCTACAAATCTTCTCCCAAACTTTGAGGGGAAATGAACCTGATCATTCCATCGGCAGATCCTCCATACCCTCCCAAGGGCTTGAAGACTTGGAAGGATAAAAATCACCTCAAAACCCCACAGAGTGTGGTAACTGGAGAATAACCACTGAGAAAGAAGACAACTCCAAGACCATTGGAAGAATAAGAAAGCATCACCACGCGGAGCCTGGCCAAGTTCTAGTGTTGTGGTACACTATCAGTCAAAGTTAAGTAAAAGCATAAGACACTTTGCAGTATTTTCATTACTTTATAGTAAACTGTATTGTACAAACACCGACTGTGTTCAATAAACAAATATTGTTGTTTGTAAGAGTTGTCTCAGGTCTTTTGCTGAATAGAAGACTTTAAACACACTGTTCGGCAGATAGAACACCTTCCTAACTATTCCCTCAACCTGCAGGTTTACCTTGAGACATTCCTGTACGAGAACCTGCAACTATGTTTGCACTTCAGATTTCTGAATTTTCTTTTCATTTATGAAATATTTCATGCCTCTCTTCCTCCTCACAAAGTGCATCACCTCATGCTTTCCCAAGATGTACTCCATCTGCCACTTCTTTTCCCACTCTCCTATTCTATCTAAATCCTTCTGCAGCGTCCCTGCCTCCTCTATGCTGCATGGCCCTCACCCAACCTTTTTTTCATCTAAAAGCCTACTCAGAATGCCCTCAGTTCCTTAATATCTATCGTTAATGTTAAAAGTAAAAAGTTGTGGTCCCAACACTGAGCCTTGTGGGACAGCAGTTGTCATCGGCTGCTATCCCAAGAAGGACCCTTTTATCCCCACTCTATACTTGCTGCCAGACAGCTAAGCTTCTGCACACACTAGTACCTTGCCTCTAACAAAATGGGACCTTATTGCACTCAGCAGCCTCCCGTGTGGCACCTTTCCAAAGTCCTCCTTAATATCCAGGTGGATAACATCCATTGACTTTCCTTTGTCTCACTTGCTTGTTACATCCTCAAATAACTCTTACAAATTTATGAGGCATGACTTCCCCTTCATGATACCAACCATATCAATTATACCCAATTTTGCAATTCACTTGCAAGTATTCAGAAATCTCATGCTTCAGAATGGATTCCAGGATGTTACACATGACTGAGGTTAGGCTAATCGGTCTGTCACTTTCTGACTTTTGCCTTATTCCCTTTTGAAAGAGGGTGTCACGTTACCAACTTTCTCGTCTTCTGAGCCTCTCCCTGATTCTAGAAATTCATGAAAGATCACCACAAATGTCTCTATTATTTCTTCAGCTACCTCCCTTTGCACTCTGCGATATCGCCCATCTGGTCCAGTTCATTTACCCATTTAGTTTTTTGAGCAACCTTTCCTAATAAGCTCTGCCACCATGCTATCTTGAATTTGTGGGACATTATTCGTGTGTTTCATTGAGAAAACTGATGTGAAATAATTGTTCAGTTTCTCATCCATTATTTGTTCCCCATTACTATATCTCCAATGTCATTTTCTGTGTCCCAATGTCCTTTTCTGCCTCTCTTCTGCACTTTATATATCTAAAGAAACTCATCCAGTCTTCTTTAATAATACTGGCTAGCTTATCCTCCTATTTAATCTTCTCCCTCCTATTTCTTATTTTGTTGCCCTGTGTTAGGATTTGTAAGCTTCCAAATCCTCTGATTTCCCACTGGCATTTGCTATGTTGTCTGATGTCTCTTTTGCTTTTACACCAACCCTGATATCCCATGTCATCCATTGTTGTCTCAAACTCCCTATACCATGATTCTTTTAGCTTGGGATGAGTGTCTGCTGTGTCTCCTGACTTACTCCCAGAAGCTCCCCCCATTACTGTTCCACTGTCTTTCCTGCTAGCCTACTCTCCCAGTCAATTCAACCCAGTTCCTCCTTCATGCCTTTGTAGTTGCTTTTATTCAGCAGTAATATTGGGAACTCTGATTCTATCTTCACCATATTAAAATGAAGAGTATGTTCAATGATATTATGCTCACTGCATCATAAAGCTTTCTTGACCTTAAGCTCCCTTATCAAGTCTGTCTCATTGCGCAACTCTAAATCCAGTATTGCCTGTTCCCTCGTCGCCTGCACCATAAGCTGCTCCAAAAAAGCCATCTCAAAGACATTCCAAAAATTCCATTTCTTGCAAACCACTACCAACCTGATTTTCCCAGTCCACCTGCACATTGAAACCCCCCAAATCACTGTAACTTTGCCTTTCCTAAACATCTTTTCTGTCTCCTGATGTGTCCTCCGCCCCAGCTCCTGACTATGATTTGTAGGCCTGTTCATAACTTCAAATATGATTTTTCACCTTTTCTGTTCCTGAATTGTAACTGCACAGATTCTACACTGTCTGTCCCTACTTTGAGTTTTGGGAACTAAGTGATGGGAATATAAAACATTTTAGCATTGTCACAAATTCATAGTTGAGCAATTGATTAAAAGTATTAAATTGTCAATTCCATTGGCCACAATCTATTTATTAGGCCAAATATTCTGTCTGTACTGGAGAAGAGTTCAACATTTTCAAAATGCATTATGACAGTGGCAAAAAATTATCAGTATTTGGTGAGTTGTCACACACAGACTTTTTAATATTTCATTCAAAAACCATAACCGAATACTTGAGTGTCAACAGACATGGCAACTTCACTGTTCCCTTTCAGATTAGACAACTATCCATAGTCCAAAAGCGTAACTACGTCGAAAGTGCTGGAAAACCATAACAGGTTCTGAGCAGAGAGAAACACAATTAACCTTTTGAATCCAATATGAGTTTTTTTCAGAAGAGGATCCTATCAGACTCAATATGCTCCCTCTGCTTCTCCCTCCAGGTCCTGAAATATCTGTGGGGGTTTTGTCACTGTTTACTGTTTGCATCTCAGGTTTACATTTTCCGCAGTATTCCCGAGCACATTGACTTCAATTGTGGGGTGGGGGGACGGGTTGGGAAAGTGAGCATGGTGTCTCAGTGGTTAGCACGGCTGTCTCACAGTACAAGTGACCCCATTTGGGGTAAAGGGGGCGTTGTGTCTCAGTGGTTAGCACGGCTGTCTCACAGTACCCGGGACCCGGTTTGGGGAGGAGGGGGTGGGGTGCATGGTGTCTCAGTGGTTAGCACGGCTGTCTCACACTACCGGGGACCAGTTTGGGGAGGAGGGGGAGGGGTGCATGGTGTCTCAGTGGTTAGCACGGCTGTCTCACAGTACCAGGGACCAGTTTGGGGAGGAGGGGGAGGGGTGCATGGTGTCTCAGTGGTTAGCACGGCTGTCTCACAGTACCAGGGACCAGTTTGGGGAGGAGGGGGAGGGGTGCATGGTGTCTCAGTGGTTAGCACGGCTGTCTCACAGTACCAGGGACCAGTTTGGGGAGGAGGGGGAGGGGTGCATGGTGTCTCAGTGGTTAGCACGGCTGTCTCACAGTACCAGGGACCAGTTTGGGGAGGAGGGGGAGGGGTGCATGGTGTCTCAGTGGTTAGCACGGCTGTCTCACAGTACCAGGGACCAGTTTGGGGAGGAGGGGGAGGGGTGCATGGTGTCTCAGTGGTTAGCACGGCTGTCTCACAGTACCAGGGACCAGTTTGGGGAGGAGGGGGAGGGGGAGGGGTGCATGGTGTCTCAGTGGTTAGCACGGCTGTCTCACAGTACCAGGGACCCCATTTGGGGTAAAGGGGGCGTTGTGTCTCAGTGGTTAGCACGGCTGTCTCACAGTACCAGGGACCCGGTTTGGGGAGGAGGGGGTGGGGTGCATGGTGTCTCAGTGGTTAGCACGGCTGTCTCACAGTACCAGGGACCAGTTTGGGGAGGAGGGGGAGGGGGAGGGGTGCATGGTGTCTCAGTGGTTATCACGGCTGTCTCACAGTACCAGGGACCGGTTTGAGGGGGAGTGGGAGGGGTACATGATGTCTCAGTGGTTAACACGGCTGTATCACCGTACCAGGGACCCGGTTTGGGGCAGGAAAGGGGAAGTGGTGTCAGTGGTTAACACGGCTGTCTCACAGCATCAGGGACCAAATTTTGTGGGGAGTGGGAGGTGGAGGGGGACATAGTGCCTCACTGGTTAGTACGGCTGTCTTACAGTACCATGGACCTGGTTTGGGGGGGGGGGGAGGGGGGCATTGGTGTCTCGGTAGTTAGCACAGCTGTCTCTCAGTACCAGGGACCCGGTTTGAGAGGGGGCAGGGGAGGGGAGTATGGTGTCTTAGTGATTACCACGAATATCTCACAGTATCAGAGTTGAAAAATGTGGTGCTGGAAAAACACAGCAGGCCAGGCAGCATCCGAGGAGCAGAAGAATCAACGTTTCGGGCATAAGCCCTTCTTCAGGAATGAAGCTGGTGTGCCAAGCGGTCTAAGATAAAAGTTGGGTGGAGGGAATTTGGGGGAGGGACGCTGGGAATACGATAGGTGAAATGAGGTGAGGGTGTTAGGCCGGAGAGGGGGTGGGGCCGGAGAGGTCGGGAAGAAGATCGTAGGTCAAGAGGGTGGTTCTGAATCCGTGGGTTGGGAGAGAGATAAGGTGGGGGGAATGGAAATGAGGAAGCTGGAGATGAGGTGCTCTTCCTCCAGGTGTCGTGTGGCCAGGGTCTGGCGATGGAGGAGGCCAAGGACCTGCATGTCATTGGCGGAGTGGGAGGGGGAGCTAAAGTGTTCAGCCACGGGGTGGTTGGGGTGGTTTGTGCGGGTATCCCAGAGATGTTCCCTGAAATGTTTCATAAGTAGGCGGCCTGTCTCCCCAATATCGAGGAGACCACATTACATGCAGCAGATATAGTAAATGGTGTGTGTGGAGGTGCAGGTGAATTTCCAACGGATATAGAAGGATCCTCTGGGGCCTTGGAGGGAGATGAGGGGGAGATGTGCACAGTACCAGGGACCCGGTTTGGGTGGAAAGAGGAGGGGGGCATGGTGTCTCAGTGGTTAGCACGTCTATATCACCATATCATGGACCCGGTTTGGCGGGGAGGGGGAGGGGAGCAATGTGTCTCAGTAGTTAGCAAGACTGTCTCACAGTACGAGGGACACGGTTTGGGGAGGAGGAGGAGTAGAGCAATGTGTCTCATTGGTTAGCATGGCTGTCTCCCAGTACCAGGGACCCGGTTTGGCAGGGAGGTGGATGGGGCATGGTGTCTCAAAGTTTAGCAAGGCTGTCTCACAGCACAAGGGCTCTGGTTAGTTTCCAATTTCATGACTGTTTGTATTGAGTTTTCACATTCTTCCCATGCCTGAAATTGATTCCTCCAGGTGCTCCAAGTTCTTCCCATGGTACAAATAGATTTGGTGGATTGACGATGGTAAATTACCCATCATGTGCAGCAAGGTGTGTTCACTATGGGAAATGCAGGGATACGGGAGGAGGCAGGCTAGCCAAGGGAAGTGCAGGAATAGTGAATGAGGTGGGTCTGGGTGAAATGCTCTGCAGAGGATCAATGTGGGCTCAATGGGCCAATGTCCTCTAAAATAAGAAAAATAGAAGTCAAATCAAACAAAGAGTGATACTGCAGATCTGAACCAAAAATAAATTGAGTGCCAAGGAAAAGGAGCAGGTTTGACAGTCTCTGCCGAGAGAAAAAAAACATTAGCATTTTGAGTCCCCTGACCAGACAGCAGATCTGAAAGAACCTGAGAAATATTGTAATGTGTGTTGCTGGACTGAGATTAATGAATGGAGAAATAGAGAGATAGAAAAAACAAACAGAGGGATTATTGATATTCAGCTGGGATGAAAATAAAATGTGAATGTATTTTCGTTTATTTTTCAACGCTTCCCATATTCCCGAGTATTGTGACCACGCAGGTACATTTCCAACTCCCTGTTTGAAGTGAGTTCTGTCCCCTCTATCTCTCTTCCATGAGAGTGATTATCTTCTTTACTTTATTAATGGGACATGGGTGGTGTTGGCTGGGCCAGTATTATTTTTCTTTCCATGTTGCTCTTGGGAAAGTGCTGGGGAACTGCCTTTCTAAACTATTGTATTTCGATGTGCTGTCGGTTGCCAGTGATTAGGTCTGTCTGGTTTCACTTTTTTGAGATCTCGTAGTGTTATAACTGAATGACTGGCTGAGCCATTTCAAAGGGCATTTGAGAGGCGACCATTGCTGAGGGTCTGGAGTAATATGTAGGCCAGACCAGTGAAGACAGCACGTTTTCTTCCCTGAAGGACACAAGTGAGCCAGGTGGTTTTAGTTTTAACAATCAACAATATTTCATTAGATTGTTAAATCCAAATATGTCATTTTATTCAAATTGCACAATCTGTTGTGGTGGGATTGAAGTCCGGATTTGGGTCATTACCTGTGTCCCCGAATTTATAGTCTGGAGAAAATACCACTAGACCATCACGTCCCCAACATCTCCACCAGCAGTAGTGGTGTTGCTGTTATCATGACTGAGGTACAGGAAATTATGCAGTCACATTCTCAACTACTTCCACGGAGAGCAGAACTATTCATATTTCAGGTCATGGGACTGCACAGAAATGTAACAGATAATAAGCCAGGAATAGAAACGGAAGAGAGTTCGACATTTTCAACACTGAGTGCTTGTGCTTTGTATGCAGGGATGGACTTGCTCTTGTCATTGAAAAGTCAGTGGAGGTTCTCTGGTTTTTTTCTCAGATTTGTGTGTCTGCTGCTGCATTCCTTCATGGAGACCTGAGGTTCTGTTGCCCCACTCTGGACAAGGTGTTGGGTATCTGGGTCTGCAGAGACTACACAGTGGGGAGCAGGACACTGCACTTTCCTTACTGGGATTTCCACAAATATTTGCCAATATTGAAACTTTTCCAAGTGCAAAGTGTGATGCCTGTTTATTTCAACAATGAGGACGTCACTGAGCTGTGCAACCTCCTTCAGCATAACCTGCAGTCTCACATCAGCATCTCCAAATCATGAATCATATGTAGTTAGTCTGTACTTGCTGTAAGTGATTTGGAAGCAAACTGGAATGATTGTGTTTCTGGCAAAGGGTACCAGGTTTAATCAGGAAAGTTTTACTGCATCTGTACTGGTAAAAGTGAGGAGTGCAGATGCTGAAGGTGAGACTCGAATAGTGTGAGATTGCAAAAGCACAGCCAATCAGGCAGCATCCGAGGAGCAGGAGAATTGGCGTCATGGATATAAGTCCTTCATCAGGAATGTGCCCGAAACATCGAGTCTCCTGTTCGTTGGGTGCTGCCCGACCCGTTGTGCTTTTCCAGCATCACATTTATCGAATCTACACCTGTACAGAGCGTAACTAAGACCACAACTGACACATTATGTGCAGTTTTGATCCCTTAACCTTAAAACAAGTTTTAGAAGCTGATCAACAATGTTTTGTTCACACTTTCCTGGAATGAAGGATTTTTGTTCTGAAGACTTATCAGTTTTGAACTTATATTAGAAATCCTTTTGAAGAATGCACAATTTTGAGAAAAATCAGCTGGATACATATTTTCTCTTCTCGGGGAAACAAAAACTATGGAATAAATTTAAGAATAAAATGTATTGATTTTAGCACAGATATTATAAAGACATCAAACGATTTTTAAATTTAAGCATATGCATTCCAACAAATCATCAAATTATAAAGCAGGAATTTTCCCTTTTGCTAATGAAAGGCACTGTGTATAACAACAACAATGATGCACTTGCATATCGTCCATCATGATCCATTCCAGAGAATGTTCACGACGAGCGCACGCAGTCCAGTTTGGTGTTCAGATGACATAATTCCATGTTTCAACACAGAGAGGGAGAACAATGTTCTCTGCCTGGGAAGCAGCAGCCGATTGATCCCTCGATCTTCTTTTGTTTCACCTAGCAACAGTAAGTTTCTGACTCACCTCTACCTGATGAGTCAAGGAGAATCCCTGATGAAAGATTCATTGGAATTTCCCTACCGTCTGAAGCAAAAGGGCATTCAGCTGAGTGCAACTATTCTGGGGAGAAATCACATCACAAGCAGCTTGTCTCAGCCTTGAAGACCTTCAAAAACCCAGTCTTCACTGCTTCTTGAGGATGACGACCCTACAGATAATACAACACTAAAGAGCAAGTGGCGAACTTATTTCAGTGTGGTACCCGTTATATTAAAATGTGTTAATCTAACATGAAATCGGAAGCACACCAGCTTTCGGAGTGAGGCTTCTTCATCAGGTGATGAAGGAGCGTCACTCCGAAAGCTAGTGTGCTTCCAATTAAACCTGTTGGATACAACCTGGTGTTGCATCATTTTTAACTTTGTACATATGATTCATGACATATGAATGCCGTTTGTATCACAGAGTTCTGCAATCTCTCTCCACTTAAATTGTTTACCATTGTTTTGTCCTTCTATCCAAAACAGACAACTCACATTATGCTGTATCTGCTGAAGGGTTCCTCACGAAACTCCCTTTGCCTATACACATTGATGATGCACGACCTCCATTTGATGACATACTGGATGACCAGCTTGGTGTTTAAGCTAATTGGGCTTTGATATATTCCGTCCCTTCCTCCAGATCTTTCATACAGATATTGATCGTTGATGATCCCATAGTGATCTCTCAGGCACTCCACCAGTTACAGCTTTGTAATGTGAAAATAAACATTTATCTCTACTCTCTATTTCCTGTTAGCAACACCTTGCTGTGTGGCAGCTCATACGTTTACATGGCGTCCTGTGCAGTAAACCGTACTCAATGAGCGAAAATGATTTGTTCTATTTTCTTCTGTAACACGTTAAATAGGCAGAATGGTCTTCTCCTGTCTCATGGTCACGATAATGACTGGCTGAATGAGGTGGTCTCCTATCTCTGTCACAGCTTCGAGGGGTGGATGGAAGGCACAATACATGGGGTAATGGCAGCAGTATATCCCTGTAACCACATCGAGGGTAGATTGAGGGAACAACACATTGGATGGGTGCAGCAGTTGGCCATTCGGCGCCACCAGTCAGAATGCTCATGACTGAACCGATTGTGTTTGACCATCCGTCTCCTGTCTGTTCCCAATAAATATTGACTCTCCTTTCCAGCAACGATCAGGTGAGCTCATCCTTGAAGACCTTCAAAAACCGAGTCTTCACTGCTCCCAGAGGATGAGGACCCTACAGATAGTACAACACTAAAGTGAAAGGTCGAACTTATTTCAGTGTGGGACCCGTTATATTAAACTGTGTTAACCTAACATGAAATCGCCACCTCTTTTGAAACACAAGGCCAGAATCATTCGGCATAGACATGAACCATTCAGCCCTCTAAACCTGTCCAATAGGACCACTGATTCTTTTCAATCAAATATATATTAAACTCATTCTCTGCTCCTGTCCCAGGAAGAGAATAACTGATATCATGACACCACACGAGCATTAAAAATGCAGAATAAGGTATTCTGCCCATCGACTCTGAATGCCATTTAATACTGGCTTAGAGGTTTCTCAACATCATTCTCCTGACTACTCTCTGTAACTCTTCACATGCTTATTCATCTATCTCTGCCTTATAAGCACTAGTGTCTGTGTCTCTGTGCGTCCATACGTGTACTTGTGTGTGTTTGTTCATGTGTTTGTGTGTTTGTGTATTTATGTGCTGACATCGGTTCATCTATGTATTAGCCTGTATGTTTTACTTGTGTTTGTGCCTATTTGTGTGTGACTGTCTATGTCTCCGTATGCCACTACCTGTGTGCAGTTCTATCTCCGTGTAAGTACTGTGAGTGTCAGTATATTAGCGTGTTTACATATGTCTCTGAATATTTTTGTGTCTGTATCTCTCTGCAATGAGATATTTGTTGTTTTGGGAGGGAGAAAATTGTGAGAACAGACAGAGTGGTTAAAGTGTGAATTGCCCTTCACTGAACATTGTTTTTTAACTCAGTTGGAGGGACAGGGATGTCACGGAATCTCCATGCAACATATCCCAGTCCACTCCGGCTCGTACCAGGGTCCTCCTCACATGGTGCGGGGGTGGAAGAGGGATCAGATATCGGGTGCTCCCTTTCTCTCCTAGTACAGTCCGTTTCTCCTGGAATGAGAGAACGGCGGGGAGGGAATGATGGTGGGAGTGTGTGGCCCTGCTCTTAGAGCTGGTGTAGGTGGAGGGGGCGGGGGAATGGTGAGGTGTCCGGAGGAAATCAGTCCACAGTGTTGTATCCATGCAGTGTTATTAGTGTTGGGATTATAGTGGAGGGAGAGAGAGCGAACGGGATGGGGGTGGCGTGGGAAAGGTGCTGAATTCAATAGTGAGAGTGGTAGTGCGTGAGCCTTATTTGGAGATAGTGTGTGAGCCTTGTTAGGGGGTAGGTGCTATAACAGGTAGTGAGTGAGAGGGAGCAGAGAGAGTATGGTGAGAGTTAACCTGACAGAGTGGGGAGGATATTGATGCTCATCCTGTGATGCTGGTACTTTCTTCAGATCATGTCAGCGTCGAGGTGACCCTCCCAGAATGTCTTGTCCAAGTCTATCTCTAATAACACCACAGACCCTGTCCCTCAGATTCCATATAATCAGTTTGGGAGGATCTTGCAAATAGGAAGGAGAAGCAAGCATTGGCGTATTATGTATCTAAACCAATGCTCTCGTGCAAATTCTGTGCATTGTATGTTCTGGAAATTTGGAATGCAAATATTGTGGGTGCTACAGTATTATTGAATGATCTCAAATTGCATCTAAACTGTGTTAACTAAGCAACTGCTAATATTGTGAAAAATAAATTCCATAAGCATATAACAGGTTGGTTGAAGATTATATTGTGACTCAAACAAGACAGTAGGTTATTTTGGATTTAGAGCTGTGTGGTGAGAAGGACTCATTAGTAACCTTGCTCTGAGGACGAGAGACGTTAATATGTTGTATACTACACGGCGCCTACATACAATATAGAATGTTTGAGCATGAAGTGGTAGACATGCAATGGTTGTTAGAGTCATAGAACCATGGAGCCCTGCAGCTTGGACACAGGCCCTTTGGACCAAAGTGGGCCGTGCCGACCGAAATGTCCATCCTGCTCATTCCATTTCCCTGCCCTTGCCCTTATTCTTCTAAGTCTTTCATATCCGTGTATTTGTCTAAAAGCATTTTGAATGTTGTTAATGTGCATGCCTCAACCAAACCGCTGTCTGCTAATTTCATATGTGTTCCAACCTCTGCATAAAAACGTTGGCGCTCAGGATCCTTTTTATTCTTTCACCTCTAACCTGATGTCCTCTAGACCTTGCTTGCCAAAACTGACAAAACGAATGAGTGCATTCACCTTATCCATGCATCTCATGTTTTATACTTTTCTGTACGATTTCCCCTCAGTTTCTTACACTCAAAGGAAAATGTTCTGGCCGGTCCAAACTCTCCCTACAACTCAGACCGTCAAGTACTGGCAACATCCTTGTAAATTTCTTTTGTCCTCTTTCCAGTTTAATCACATCCTTCCTATGGCGAAGAGAACAAAACCGAACACCATACTCCAGTGCATGCCTCACCAGTGTCCTGTCTAACTGCGATATAACTCGCCAACTTCTGTACTCAGTGTCCTGACTGATGAAGGTCAGTGTGCCAAAAGCCTTTTTCACTGTCCTGTCTACGTACAACTACTTTCGGAGAACCACTGACCTGAGATCCAAGGTCCCTCTGTTCCTCTAAACTCCTTCAGGGTCAAACATTCACCATGAACTCCAATCTGGATTTGACTTTCCAAAATGAAACACTCCACATATATTTATATTAATCTCTATTTGCCATTTCTCGGCTCACTTCCCCAGCTGATAAAGATTCTGCTATAATTTCTAATAACCATTCTCACTGTTCACAGTACTGCCTATTTTATTGTCATCATCCTAATTACTAATCATGCTTTTCACATTCTCATCCAAAATCACTGATACAGATATCAAACAGTAATACGCCCATTACCGACCCCTGAGACACTCCACTAGTCACAGACCTCAAATCCAACAAGCATCCTTTCAGTATTAACCTCTGCTTTCTCCCATCAAGCCCATTGAGTGTCCAATTTGCCAGATCCCCCTGAATTCTATGCCATCGAACCTTTCAGAGCAGCCTATCATGTGGAATCATATCAAAGGCATTTCTGAAATCTAGATAGACTACGTCTACCACCCTATCACCTTTTGAGGTCACTTCCTCAAAAGAACGCTAAAGAATTGTGAGCCATGATATCCTATGCACAAAGCAGTGCTGACTGCTCCTTATGAAACCGTGTCTTTTCAAATGCATGCATATGTTATCTCTCAGAACCTTCTCAAGGAAATTACATGTCACAGTTGTAAAGCTAACTGGTCTGTAGTTCACAGGTTCTTCTTCGCAGCCCTCCTTGAACCAGATCACAACGTTCACGACCCTCTAGTTTTCTGGGACCTCCCCCGTGGACAGCAGTGATGCAAAAAGATCAGCCAGAGCCCCCGCAATATCTTCTCTCGCCTCTTGCTGTGTTCTTGGCTACACCTGTTCAGGACCAGGCGATCTACAGAAATCCTGCAATGTCTGAAAAATATGTCTATTTCTTCAAGGTAGAATCACCAAAGAAAGGGCAAGTGACTTCATGAAGATTAAATTGAAGATTATATTAATCATAGGAAGTGAGCCCAGAAGAATTTTAGACATTGTGGCAACCAGAGAATTCTCAGAAATTTGTTTGTGTGGAGATTGCATATTCTCTCCGTGTCCGCGTGGGTTTCCTCCGGGTGCTCCGGTTTCCTCACACAGGTTAGGTGAATTGGCCATGCTTATTTGCGCAGTGTTCACGGATGTGTAGATTAGGTCGCAAAATGTAGAATTGGATGGGAATGGATCTGTGTGGTTTCTCTTCGGAGGGACAGTGTGGACTTGCTGAACCAAAAGGCCTTTTCCTCACTGTGGGCTTTTAATGATTCTGTGAAAGAAGAACACAAAGAATTCATAACTCTACAATCTGTATTGCAAATAAAACAAAATAAAAACAGGGTCAAATGTGGAATTTTGTAATCAGGAGAGGAGAGGTTATTGAGGAGAACAGGGAAATGGCCAAGAAAATAACCAGTTCCTTTGCATCTGTCATCAAGTAGGAAGATCCATAAAATCGCTGAGTAATACCAAATGATCACATGGAACTTGTGTCACTAAAGACAGAAAGTCAATTCATATCAGTCACAAGGTAATAGTTGAAGGCTAGCATAGTAGTATTGTAACTGGATTGAGCATTGCTAAGTCTGATGAGCCAGTTGTACTTCGTATCAAAATATTAGAAATAAATCAGCAATAGACACATTACTTGTGCTGTCGATGACTGTTTTATTTTCCTGTACATTCTGCAGAGGCCGGAACTTAGTAAATGTGTTCAAAGCATTGTAGATGAATGGAAGGGATTCAAGCATCTGCAAAGGGAAGAAGAGATAGTGTGGAGAACTGCAGACCAATTAACTTGACATCTGTAGGGAAACTGATGGAATATATTATGTAGGATCTGATATTGGATATTTAGAAATTAGCAGCAACATTGGAGAGAATCAGTATGCATTGACAGAGTCTGACAGAGTCTTCATCCTTGACAAACTTCAGAATGATTTGAACTTGTTTATTGCAAAATAGAAATGGCATGTTTTGATTTTCAGAAGGCTTTTAATAAGAACTCATGCAGTGAATTCATAAATAAAGTAAAGTGAATGGTAATTGGAGGAATATATGGAAGTGGAAAATTAAAGTAAGGTTCGCCTTCATTTAAGAGAATCAGAACATAGTCAGAAGGTCATGTTGAAGCAGTTCCACAGCTTGCTAATGAAACTGTACATAGAGTATTGAGTCCAGTGTTGGTGACCCAATCTGAGAAAGGACATACTGACCACGGAGGATGTGCAATGGACATTCTACAGATTAATCCCTCAGATGGCGATATTGCCTTGTGTGGAAACTCGGCCTGTGTTCTTTACAGTTCCAAAGAAAGGGAGGCGATCATAGTGAAATTTAGAAAAGTCACTGAAAATCTGACAAGGTGGAAATAAACAGGATTTTACTTTGGCTGCCTACTCTACACTTGAGGCAAATAATGGCAGGTAAAGGATAGACCATTTCAGACTGCAACAAGACGGCAATTCTTCATTTGAAGGGGACTGACGAACACAGAGACATGGAAACCTGCTGGCAGGAAAGATTAGGGAGAATCCCCAGGTATTGCAGTTGTATGTCAAGTGGAACAGAATAACCAGGGAACAGGTAGGACTCATTAGTGACTTGCCAAGTTACATCCAGATCAACTTAGTGATAGGAGACAGAATGTCTGCTGGTAGAAATCTGTTTGTTTGAGTGGAGACCAGTATCCAGTCGTGTACCACAGATATCCGTGCTGTGTACCATATGATTTGTGATTCGGAGATGCCAGTGCAGGACTGGCTTGGGCAAAGTTAAAAATTACAGAACACCAGATGATAGTCCAACAGTTTATTTGGAGGCACGACCTTTCCAAGAGCATAATCACGTGATGAACGAACAGCGCTGCGAAAGCTAGTGCATCTGAATAAAACTTCCTGACAGGGCAGTTGGCACAGGTAACCTCAAAACCATTAATAAATACATGGTCGTGACCTTGAAGTGCCATAACATACATGGTATGGGCCTCGTATCGGAAAGTGGGCCGAATGTAGATCGTGCTGTATTTATGTCAGTATAGAGCCAGTGCTTCTGTGATTGTATGGGTCAATCATTGAGCAGCGTAAGACAGGAATTGATCAGTTTCAGAAGAATGTATGAACTAGGGTTATAAAAGTGAACTTGTCTCCATGAGCTAGAATGGGGAAAGCTAAAAGTGTCTAATGTCCTGCTCCCTTCCTGATGTTTCTGTGCAGTTAGGGGGAAAGCTCTGTCATTGTTGTCACAAGCTCTTAAACATTAGGAAGGCAGCATCTGTCTGGCTGAAAGGACTGTGTTACCCGTTCTCTTTTCCAAAGCTCGTTGCGGGTGTTCTGTCTAGTTTTATCCTTTAAGAACTCACAGTAATTTGATATAATTGAGTGTCTTGCTTTGCCGTTTCAGATACCATTGCAGAGTTTATCACATGTCTGTGTGTGGAGGCACTTGTAGGCCAGACCAGGAAGCTCGGGAAATTCACTTCCTGAAAGTACATTGGGGAAGGGACAAATGTTTACAATGGACATTAGATTCAAGGTCAATATTACTGGCACCAGATTTTATGTCTCGATATTTTGTTAATTGTTTTTAATTTCCACCAGCTGCCAGAGATTTATTCTGGTCTGGATCAGTAATCCAGTGACATTTGTACAACAGCACCATCTCCACATGGAGACCTATCGGAAACCACACTGAGCACATTATTTCTGTGCTGTATGGCAGCTCTGTCAAGAAGAACTCCCAGCAATGCGACTATCGCGATGGGACTGAGGGCGTGGTAAATGGTCAGACTGTAGTCATTCCCTTGCTATGGGACTGGATATAGTTGAGGAACTTTCCAGCTGGCCAGGCAGATGTGAGAGTTGGAGCTGGATTGAAACAGCTTCCTCAGTGACACGACTTGTTGTGTAGCACAAGTCTTCAGTACTGTTGCAGGAATGGGGTCAGGGCTCATTACAGTTATCATATCTACTGTGCTCAGCTGTTTCTTCATGTCACGTGCAGCGAATCGAATTGGTTGAAGACTGGCATCTGTGATTCTGTGGGCATCATGAGGAGGGTGAGGTGGATTATCGACTCAACACTTTTGGCTGAGGATGGTGCAGATACTACATCCTTGTCTTTCACCCTGATGTACAGGGCTCGGGATATTTGAGGAGTCCTCTTCTCCGGTACGTTGTTTATTAATCCATCGACAATGATGACTGGATATGCCTTGACTGCAGAGTTTGGATCTTATCTGTTGCCGTGGGAGCATTTCCCCTTCTCCACCAGATGGTAGTTCTGCTGTTTATAATGTAACCAGTCAAGTTCAGTAGCTTTAATGGGTTGTCATCAGGTTTATATACACATGACTCTGACTCTGGCATGTTCACCTACATTCATCACTGAACCATCACTCGGCTTGGTGATAATGGTAGACTGGGGAAAAGTTATGGATTGTGATTGAATGCAATTCTGCTGCGGCAGCTGCTGTGATCTACAGCATCACAAGATAATCCAGTGTGAGCTGCAATATCTGCAAATCAATTCGACAGACTTCCCCCAGTTCACACCGAGAACCATCCACCCATCAGACCTGTACTCAGTACCTAACCTGGATTCTGATGTGCGAACTATTAATATGAATCATTTTCTTTCCCATTATCATATCTTCTGAAGTGAATGTTTTTTACCTCTGTTTTTCTCCCTGACCATGATTAAGACCTCTGTCATGTCAGTGATGCCAGCCTCATGTTGTTTCAGAGCCAATGAACCTGTACACTTTGCGTTTTTGTTCACTTCCCAATGTACAGCGCTCCATGCTGGACAGGGCTTTTGAGCAGATTCGACATACGTCTTTGGAAAATGTTCAAAAGCAGAAATTGCTGAAGAAACTAAGCAGGTTTCTCTGCATCTTATGGAGTGAAAGCTGAGTTTATCTTTTGGGTCCAGTGACCGTTCGACAAACCTCCCAGTTTCTACAGCAATTTGTGCATTTTTATTTTTACTATTCATAGTTATTTGTTTAATTGAAAATTTGTGCTGTGCCTATTCATTTCTGGAGAAACTGAGCAGGTCTGGTAGCATCTGCAGAGACAGAGAAACAGAGTTAGCGTTTCAAATCCAGTGTGACACTTCTTCAGAACTGAAAAGGATTGGACACTGGGTATTTTAGTCCCTTGCCAGAGATGGAGGGTAGTTGACAGGAAAAAGAGAAAAAGAGGGTGTGGCAAAACATAAACAGGCTTTTAGCAGTGGTGAATGAGAAGATGATATAAAATGAGTTTAAATTAAGATGGGACTGGGCGAAAGGGATTTTCTCTATTGAGTGCAACATAAAGAAGAAACAACCACATAAGGTCATAGGGAGGCCAGGAGGGAGAATGTTGAATATGTGGTATTATACAGATCTGGCCAGAGATACACTTTCACTGTAGAGATCACCGCCATCAGGCAAAGACATTCAGGTGCTTGACGGCTTATTGGCACTAGTTAGATTTTCATGCTGGCTCAGTATTGTAACATAAAGAAGAAAACAAATAACAGTATGAAGCTTGGGCTGAGTGTTGTTTACCTGTCACTTTTAATATTGTTTCAAATTTGGAGGGCTGATCTTTAAATGCTTGTTCTTGAAGTTAGTATCAGATGGCGTGTAGGAGGTTGAGGGGTGACATTATAGAAATTTGCAAAATCAGGGGAGGCTTGGGCAGGGTGAAAAGCCAAGGTCTTTTCCACTGGATAGGAAAATTAAACCATTGAGCCATAGGTTTATGGTGGAAGAGGGAATATTTAAAAGGGAGGAAGAGGAAACTTTTTTTTACACAGAGGGTGACATGTTTATGGAATGAGCTGCCAGAGGAAGACTGGCAGCTCCAACATTTAAAAGACATTTGGACAAACACGTGAATGGGGACTGTTTAGAGGCAAATGGGCCAAATGCAAGCAGATGGACACAGTGTAATTTGGAAAACCTCGCCGGCATGGACAAGTTGGATCAAAGATTGTGTTTGTATGCGATATGACTGTATGAATATAGAAAGCGAAGAAAAGGGAAGAAAAAATGATTTCTCCGCCATCTGTCTCTGGCAGGAATTTGGGAATACGGACTAGGCAATAAGTCCTCTGTATCAGAGTGATCATGTAACTAGACGGGTAATTCAGAGGCACGGGTTGTGACTCCAAGGCGGTATTTAAAATCCTACCACAGCCGATGACAGAGCTTAAATTCGAATAACAAAAATTGGAATGAAACCTAATTGCACTCATGTAAACCAGTAGCCGTAAAGATTTATTTTTATTATTTCACTGATAGTTTTTGCTCAAAAAACTTAATATTATTACCCAGTCTGACCTCAGTGTGACTTCAGACTCACAACAAAATTGTTGGCTCCATTTTGTGTTGACAAATGGCTACTTAGTCAAGGACAATATGTGATTGACAACAAAGGCTGCCCTTGCCCATGATGCTGGCATCCCGAGAAACAACAGCATTTAAGGTGAAATAAACCAAGGAAAGGTGGGTGCTAGAGATCGAAAATAAAATTCTCCAGCATCTGAAAGTATTGGAGAATCTCGCAGGTATGGCAGCCTCTATCAGGAGAAATGCACGTTACAGTTTGAGTCCAGTGACCCTGCTTCACAACTGAAAGCAAACTAGGAAATATTATTATTTATCCTGGTATAATGGATGGTTGGGTTGGAGAGAGAGTGAGGGCCAGGTTTAAATTGAATGGATGGAAAAATGGCCAGAAAAAGAGAGGAAAGGAAACGACAAGTGAGCAAAGGGATTGCTGATGATGGACTGAAAGGAAAACAAAATGACAAGTTATTCTCACATTTCCCCATTTCCCATATTCCTGAATATCGCATCCATTTAGATTTGTCCCTGTTTAAAGTGAGTTAGGGTCCCTGTATCTCTCTTCTCTGAGTGTGATGATCAAATCCATTAGCCATACTGGTGCTGCCCTTATAGTTGCTGAGATATAGAAAAAGATATGTTACATTGTCTCCGGCTTCTTTGGAGAGAGAAACTGTTAGTGTGGGAGTGTGCTGAGATGCAACGGCTTTCTCAGCCAGGAAGAGAAACTCAGGAGTGGAAATAGTTTTCAACACTGAGCGCGCGCACATTCCATGTGGGGAATTGACCCATTCCTTTCATTGGAAAATCAGTGGAGTATCTGTGGATGCTTATCTTGGGTTTGTATTGTCAGCTGCTGGCTCTGGTGATCCCACCTCTATACACTGCATTTACAAAGTGTCTGGGTCCATGTTAAACTAATGGAGATGGGGCTCCACAGAAGGGAATCTCTATCAATCGGTTGGTGCAGGACAGTGCAATATCTTTCCTGAGATTTCCCGGGACATTTGTCTAAGTTGGACCAGGAGTCAGGTATGAAACCAGTTTGTTTCAAAATTGAGGTGGTCACTGAGCTGTGTCCCCTCCTTCAGTATACTGTATAGCCTCACGCCAGTGTCAGGACTGTGCAGATGCTCACGATGAATTCAACTGGATTAACTCTGGAACTTTCCAGGCAGGCGTGATTAACATATCCATCATCACTGGATGCAGTCCTCCGATATATTCACTGGCTGACAGAACCCACCTCTCCACTGAAAATTTTATATTGTGTCCATCTCGCTGAGGATGATACAGAAAGAAACTTCCAGAAATACAAGGGTACAGAGTGATTGGTGAAAATGGGGAACAGTAGGTAATTAGAATGAATAAAAGATATGGCTTTCAAAATCTCATTGGATTTAAGGTTGGTATTATGCTGCATCTGATGAGCTACGTCCCTGAGTATTGAGGAGGTGGCAGGAGAGCGAGTGAAAGAATTTACTGATTGTTCTTCAAAGCTGGTTAGATTCTGGAAAGGATCCTCCACACTGGAAAGCAGCTATTGTACACCGAGTTAAAAATCACACAACACCAAGTTATAGTCCAACAGGTTTAATTGGAAGCATGCTAGTTTTCGGAGGGACACTCCTTCATCAGGTGATAGTGGAGGTCTCAATCATAACACAGAATTTATCGCAAAAATTTACAGTGTGATGTAACTGAAATTATACATTAAAAAATTGATTATCTGTTCAGCCTTTCATCTGTTAGAATACAGTGATAGTTTCACTTCGTTCATCTGTAAATCATAACACCTTTTTTAAGTTGTATTCTTGGGTTAGCTGTTAACAATGGTGATAGCTAGACAATATGTTGAAGGTGTTGGCCTCCTGGGTTCTCTCTCTATGCCTTTTGATTCTCATCTAAAAAGTGAGATAACGGAGTTTTACATAAATTCGTGCAGTTTTTGAGCTCTGAGTTCTACATGAACGCATGCATTTTTTGAGCAATGTACAATGTAACCCTCCAAAGCCTTCAACATATTGTCTAGCTATCACCATTGTTAACAGCCATTCCGAAAATGCAACTTTCAAAAAAAATTTTGTGATTTACGCATGAAAGAAGTGAAATTATCACTGTATTCGAACAGATGAACGGCTTAACAGAAAATCAATTTTTCAATGTATGATTTCATCACACTATGAATATTTGCAATAAATTCTGTGTTACGATCGAGTCCTCCACTATCACCTGATGAAGGAGCGTCGCTCCGAAAGCTCGTGTACTTCCAATTAAACCAGTTGGACTATAAGCAGTGTAAGCTGTGAGAAAAACATTGGAACCTTTTGTGAGGAATGTGACAACTAGACATTCGGAAAATAATGACATGATTTAGTAGAGTCAATCTAGAATCAGGAAGGGGAAATGATCTTGATCGTTGATAAACCTGCTGGATTTTGTGGAGGTTGTCCTTTGTGATCTCGACAATTGAGAACCAATGGGAATGAAATATTGAAATTTTCAGCAGACGTTTTGACATGTTTGAATGGGTGAGTGGTAGGTAGGGGCAGGTAGGGGTGGAATACACCGAATATAGTAAACGTTGAATAATCGAGAGAATGAATAATCGACGTTGAATAATCGACAACGCATCAGAAACACCTAGCCTGGGATAAGAAAACATGCAACATTCTCCCTCACTACTAACATCACGAGAGCAATGGGTGATGGGAGATGTGGTCAATAGCCGGCGGTGCCAACATTCAATCCAGTCCAGTAGTTTTTTGTGAAATGAAGGAACCATACTAAAAGGAGTTAAATGGAGCTGTTTGTTCAGTGACTGTGATTGATGCTAGTCTCCATGGATCCGAGTTGTGTCACTGGATTTTTTCCGTCTCCTATTAGTAAGGGGCCTCTTGCAATGATTTATGCCATTGTAGCAGCAGATGTACCAACTCCAATGCTCAAAGTGATCAGCAGCTGCAGTGACAGAAAAAGGAGATTTAAATATCTGAGAATAGTCTGGAATGATCCATTAATGGATCAGAATCTTAGAACATGCGACTGGAATGCTGCAACAATGGACAGGAGTTTATCCTTGGGTCTTTTCTTTTTTTCCTTTTCTTGGTCAACATTACCATATCGGATATGGGGTGCACTGATGATTATCCAGGCGGGTTACTATCCTATCCTCGCTATTGTTGGTGTTCCTGGTGAGTTTCTTCATCTCTATCCATTTATTAATCTCTTCAACCATGTCGAACTTCTTTGCTATTCCTGTTATCTCTGTATGACAAAGACAGAAACTACTGTCTTCAGTTTCAAATGCAAATTCCATTGATTACCCACAAATTTCAGAACCGCCCACACCCCCGCCCTCACAAACATCTGAGAACGAGACTGTTCACAATACTGAATTTAAATAAATAAAATTCATTTATGTCTCGTTATTCTATCCATCACAAAACTTATCCACTACCAGCTCTATTATATGCCCAGTCACCATCTTGGCTTCAATGCTGACGCTTAATAAACCATTATCTATGCTTTGGTAAAATTCAGACGTTATGGTTCCACCTCTCTTCTAAGCACTCTTTCAGTTGCAAATATTTCGATCACAACTTTGTTCTTGTCTATAAAATTACTTAATGACAGAACACTCTCTCAGAGCAGTAATGTCGGAAGAAATATAACTCAGATGCAGAGGTTATTTCACAGAAATACACTGTTCCACATCCTACCACAGACGATGTCAGAAAGTAAATACAAAAGACAGGAATTGGAAATAACAACCATAACATTTCCAGCATAATGTCTATACGTTTATCTATTTCACTGATGTCCTTTGGTAAATAGAACTTGCGTTATTATCTGGTCTGGCTTCAGATTTATGTGAGACCCACAGCAGTGTGCTTGGTTCTGTCCTGCCTGAAAGAATGTAAATGACATTTGGTTAGGTCAAAAAATGCTGCCCCTGTCAGTGATGCAGACATTCCAAGTAATAACAAAATTAAAAGTTAAATAAAGCAAAGAATATTGCAACAGATCAGAAACAGTAAAGAACGAGAAAGTGCCAGACAAACTGAGCAGATTTGGCAGCCCCCTCGGGTCGAGAGAAAAATAGAATTACCAATCCGAGTCTAATGACTATACATCAGAACTGAACACAGTTGGGAAATAGTGTTATTGATGTTAGTGACACCGACATCTGTTATGGAGGGGAGAAGGACTAAGTCGAATAGATGGAGAAAGAGAGAGATAGAGAGAAAGAATCAAACAAAGGGATTGCTGATGATCAGGTAGTATGGAAATAAAAAATGAAATTAAATCTTACTTATGTTTCTCCTGTTCCATATTACTGATAATCATGACCATGTAAGGAATATGTCAAAGTTTCTGTCTAAAGATTTTATGTATGTTTTTCTCTCTTCCCTGAGTGGGATCTTCTTCCTTTATTCATTAATGGGGAGCTGGGCCAGTATTTAATTCCCTTTCCTCATTATCCTTTGGAAGGTGTTGATGAGCTGCCTTCCTGACCCACTGCAGTCCGTGGGCTGTAAGTAGTCAGTGCTGAGGTCCATGCCGTTTCATTTCTTTGAGGCCTTTGAAGTGACTGATATAACTGAGTGGCTGGCTTGGCTATTTCAAACTGCAACTGAGAGTTAACCACATTGCTGTGGGTCTGGAGTTACATGTAAGCCCGACCAGCTATGGATGGTAGATTTCCTTTCCTGAAGTGCATGAGGGTGCCAGCTAGGATAATCGACAATGGTTTCATTGTTTCATTTGATTCTTAATTCCTGATGTTTTATTGAATTCAAATTCCAACATTTGCCGTTGTGGGATTCGTATCCGGTGTCTGGGTCAATGCCTGATTCACTGGATTAATGTTCGGAGATAATACAGCTGGATAATCGCCTCATCAGTATCTCCAATCAACTCCAATGGCAACAGTGATGTTGTTGGTGTGACTTTGCTTCATAAGGCAAATAAATGATTGGCAAAAAATGCCTTTCATCTCATTTTGTAATTATGAGAAGGCGAGATGATGGGAAGTGCTCTTGGTGAAAAGGAGCTGGATGTTCTTGATCATGAGGCACTAACAGGATTCCTATGGAGCAGTCCGGTGCTGGCAGGTGGGACTAGATTGGGTTGGGATATCTGGTCGGCATGGACGGGTCGGTCCAAAGGATCTGTTTCCATATTGTGCATCCCTATGACTCTATGACTCAGCAAATAATCAACACAATAATGAGTAGTACCGTTCATTACAAAACGATTAAAGTATAAGAATGAAGACACCGTCCTGCAGTTGTGGAGTGTACTTGAGACAGTATTTTCTTTCATTTATAATCAATGATCTCCTTGCTACGCAGAGACGGTGTAATGGAGTTTCACCAGACTAATCCCTGCAGTGATGGTACCATGAGGAGAGTGTGAAGGAAATGAGTGTTTAATCTATAACGTTACAAAATGAATGAAACATGATTGCATTAACACTGGAGTGTTATGAATCAACACTCATTATTTTCAAAACAAAACACGTATAGCATTAGATATATCATGTTGTCCATGATATGTGTCTTCACATTTGGACAAATATATAGATAGAAAAGGTTTAGAAGGATATGGAGCAAGCGCAGGGAAATGGGGTTAGCATGGATGGACATTTTGATCAGCATGAACCAGTTTGTGCTAATGGGCCTGTCTCTGTGCTACAGGATTCTATGACTCTACGATAGTTTACAGAGCTCTATGGAGCCCCCATGTTGGTTGAGAGAGAGCTCCAGGTTCTGAATGAACTCTCACCATCTGTATGTACAGTTCGTGTGTGACCCTGCATTGAACGTCAAGTTGTACACATATCTGTCATCAGCCACACTCTGATAGTATTAGCCATTCCCACCAGCTTCTGACCTCCATACAGAACACTAGCCTGTCTTCTCTGTCAAAAACCAGTCCTTCTTTTTTGCTAAAAGCTGTTCATTCGCTCAAGATGTTTTTCAGAGGGTCAATAAAACGTTACAAGGCTACGATCAGTCTGGTATGGTACAGACATGAAAGGGATTTTCAGAGGTGTTTTATTTATATGTAAACAGACGAAACTACAGACCAAAGTGGTCGTGCTTTAGAAGTGACCTTTATAATGAACGGGGAGTTGTCAGCTCTTTTAGCTGAGCTAGCTGATTTGAGCTGAACTGAACAGTTTTCAGTTGTGTCTTGAACAGGGAAGTTAAACTGGGAGCTGTGTGGAAACTCTCTCTCTTTTCTGCCGTTCAGCTTCAACCTAGAAGCATGCGTTCCATTATAACATTTTTTTCAGGGCAGTTTGATTATTGGGACTATTGCGTGTATTTGGAATAGCATAATTAAGTCTAGCTGGATAGGTTGAATTTTGTAGCGGTTCTTTATGCTGTTCTTTGTGTTTCATTGTGTAATTTTGTGAATAACGTCTTTGTCTGATTTAAAATCTAGTAGTCAACCTACTTAAATTACTCAGGGTAATTTTCATTGGATAATTACCAAAACAAACTGCAGAGTTATGCTATGGCTGCTTGCTTAATAATGTTTGAGTAGTCTAGCCTCATCCATAACAGACTGGGGGCTCATTGCTGGATTTTTAACAGCGAGTGGGAAGTGCTAGTGTCTTTGCTTTGGGTATTAGTTTGATTGGGTTGACAAAGCTTAGAATAGTAATGGCCATTTCAGTTGCCAAACGTTTCCTGGGTGTGCATGCAGTGACTTTGGAAATTTTACGAAAAGTGAATAAGACCAAGTTGCAAAAATTAGCAGAGAAGCTGGAATTGGAACTGACTGCTTCTGTGAGGAAAGGAGAGATAATTACAGCAGTAGCTCGTCAATTAAACTTGCTGGAGAAACCTTCAAAATCAGAGGTGGCAAGAATTCAGTTGCAAATGAAACATCTTGAGTTAACGGCGAGAGGTAAGCAAAAGGCAGCCAAAATGAAACATTTGAATATCAATCAAATGCGAAGACGGGGGGAAAGAGACAGCAGCAGACCAGAGAGTAAAAAGAAAGAATGTCAAAAGAGATAGCAGCAGGGGAGAGAGAAAGAGAGAGCTTTCAAATAGCAAAAACTGACACTTAAAAAGGAAAGTCAGTGTAAAAGGCTGGAGATAACGGCTGAGGGTGGGCATTGTAAGGAAAAGAGTACGGATGAGCAAGCCCCTAGTAGTCAGAAGACTAGTGACAATTTGTTTGAGTATGTTCGAGCATGGCCTCAATTTGATGAGAAGAATGTGATGCCCTTTTCATTTCATTTGAAAAGTTGGCTAAACAAATGCAGTGGCCAGAGGCAATGTGGGTTTTATTGATCCAAACGGAACTTGTAGGTAGGACTGGTGATGTATTCACATCCCTATCAGAGGAGGTATCTGGGGAGTATGAGAAGGTTAAAAAAATCATTTTCTCTGCATAGGCAACCTTCCAGGAATCAAATGAGGGATCCTGGTCAAACCTATACTGAGTTTGTAAGGATCAAACAGACTAATCTTGATAGTTGGATAAGAGCTTAAATTTCAAGCAAAGCTATAATGCCCTTAGAGAGGTTAGTATTAGGAGGATTTCAGAAATTCACTGCCTGACGTAGTGCAAACTCAGGTGGAAGAGCAGAGAGTGTAAGCAGAAATGTTAGCTGCTGAAATGGCTGATGATTATGAACTGGTCCATAAACTTGATTTGCTTTCCAGAATTAGTTCTGGTCTCTGAGGGACAGAAATTGGAGCAAAGAGATATCCTTACGTGCAAAGCAAAAGGTAAATCACAGTGTAGATCATAAGGATAATTTACCACCGTAATAAAGAAAACATTGAAGGGGACAAAGAAGTTAAAATACTCTGGTGTTCTCATTATAATAAAATGGGCCACACAAAATCACAGTCTTTGTGGTCTGGGAGAAAACCAGATGTCGGATACCCAGACAAGCCTGGACTTTTTGTTGGACGAGTAACAAAAAGCATAAGGGAAGTTAGGCAACTATCTCAGAGTGTACAAGATGATTAGTGGACATGCCAAATCTGCATTAAAAAATCTACATGAAAGTTTAAAGTTTATTCAAGTAGGTTAGGAGTAATTGGTAAGGAGGTTCCAATATTAAGTGATGCAGGATATTTTCAGTCTGTAATGCTGAGGGGTGAGGCTTTATGCAATCTTGAGAGATTATTGCCAGAAAATGTGCTGGTAACAGGAATTCATAGTGAGGCAAAAAAAAAAAGCTCAGTTATGTAAAGTGAAGGCTAGAGAGACCAGACAAGAGTGTAGAATGTGTGGTAGGAGTACTGGACCCCTAACTCTCAGCTCCAGGAATAAAATTTGTCCTTGCAAATAATATAGCTGATTCACTGGTAGGCGTGCTGCCTACTCTAGTTGAATACCCAGTGGAGATGCAGGCAACTGAAGAGCTGGAGAATGTTTATCCAGGAATTTTGCCTGATTGAGTGATCAGAAGATCAAAGATGCACAGGTTGAAGCGGGATAAAGGCAGAGAAAAGGAAGCTGATGTAGATTTATCCGAAAGTTTCTTTTTGATCAGATAAGTGGAACGGAGAAGGAGCAAGTAGGAAAACATGAAAATATTATGAGCTTTGCTAAGCCGATTGAATTACAGTAGAAAGATGAGGTGTTACAAAAGTTATTTCAAAAGACATTTAGCAAGAAAGAGAATGAATGCATTCCTGTGTGTTATTACTTAATAAATGATGCCTTAATGCTGATATGGAGATCAGCACACATTGAAGCAGATCAGACGTGGCCAGAAATTCATCAAACTGTTTTGCCTGTTGGGTATAGAAAGGAGGTGCTGTGAGTGGCACATGAGCTACCACCTGGAGATCATTTCGGGGTGAGGACATTACAGGCTGGAATACAGATATTTTCACTGGCCTGGACTACACAAAGATGTAGTTGAATTTTGCCAGACGTCTCAAACATGTCACACAGGCAGTAATAAAACCTGTGACTTGAATACCTATTCCAGCATTTGAGTAACCCTTCACAAGAGTCCTGATAGGTTGTGTAGGTCCCCTACCTCAAACAATAAGTGGGAATAAGTAATTATTAACAATAATGGATGTGTCGACTAGGTTTCCAGAGGCAGACCCATTAAACAGCATCACAGCTAAAAGAGTTATAGAAAAAATGTTTTATTTTTACTAGGTACGCCCTACCAATAGAAATCTAGACAGATCAAATGTCACATCCGAACTATTCAAGGAGATGATGGATAACTTGGGAAGAAAGCAATTCAAATCTCCTGCGTACGATTTGGAATCACAGGGAGCACGAGAGAGATGGCATAAAACACTGAAGACCATGTTGAGGTTTTATGGTCAGGATTATCCAGGTGATTGCGAAAAGGAAATTCTTTTTGAACTATTTGTGATCAGAGACACACAGAATGAATCGACCAAATTCAGTCTATTTGAATTAATTTGTGGGCATGAAGTAAATGGACCATTAACATTGGTTAAGTAGAAATAATAAGTCAGAATTCAGAGACCACCCATTTGGAC
Source organism: Hemiscyllium ocellatum (assembly GCF_020745735.1). NCBI lineage: Eukaryota > Metazoa > Chordata > Chondrichthyes > Orectolobiformes > Hemiscylliidae > Hemiscyllium > Hemiscyllium ocellatum. Next base: position 157,817 of record NW_026869208.1, on the reverse strand, counting down.
ATTGTGTCAACTTTTAGGGAACGATTAAATAGGGCTGGAGATTTGGGTAGACAGCATTTAAAAGTATTGCAGCATACAATGAAACAGGAGATGGATCAGACAGCGCAAATTCGCAAATTTGCAATTGGGAATAAGGTCTTGGTGTTACTTCGAGTAACAGTTGAGCCTCGAAAAGCAAGTTTTAGTGTACCTTATCAATTTGGGAAGAAATTGAATGAGGGTAACTACTTGATACGGACTCCAGACAGGAAGAGATCTCACAAAGTGTGTCATGTGAATATGCTCTAAAGGTATTTTGATAGTGAAAGAAAGTAAGACAATAAGGTATTAATGATGACAGCACAGAAGGAAGAACCAAGTTCAGAGGATTCAGATTTGGATATTCCTGAAATCAAATTGAATAATGAGAAAGTTGTCAAAAATTGGGATAAATTATTGAGTTACCTTACACAAGAAAAGCAAAGCGACCTGAAAGACTTATTGCTATCTCGTGGAGACATATGGGGAAAAAACTGGGAAGTATGAACATAATCGTGTATGATGTAGATACAGGAGATGCTGTTCTGATTAAGCAACATCCTTCTAGGCATGACCCTCCAAATTGGCACAGGCTCAGAAAGAGAAGAGCACGTGCTCCAAGATGGCATAGTCGAAGTGAGTTACATTGACTGGAGCTCACGTATCGTCATGGTGACAAAGCCAGATGGGCCCCAACGGTCATCTGTGAACTATTACAAAGTCAATGCCGTTACGAAGACTGATGCATATCCAATTCCACGTCTGGAAAATTGTCTCAAAAAAGTGGGAGAAGCTATTTACATTTCTAATTTGGATTAGCGTAGAGACTACTGGAAGAACCTCTGCCAGAGAGAGTGAAGGCAATTTCGGCTTTCATAACGCCAAATGGACTATATCAGTACAAAGTTGCGGTATTTGTTATGAAAAACGATCTTGCCACATTCCAGAGACTGATAATAAGGTCATTGCCGGATTACCCAACTATGCGGTGTACGTTGATGACCAGATGGTTTTTAGTGACTCATGAAAGGAACATTTACAGCATTTATGGGACTTGGTAAATTGACTTCAGAAGGTATGCTTGGTGGTAAACCTAGCTAAAAGTGAATTTGAGAAAGCCCAAATCACGTTCCTGGGTCACGGTATTGGACATGGACAAATGGACCCATGAGATACGAAAACGAAAGTTGTTGGGGATTGTTTCACACCGTTAACAAAAAGAAATATGCAGTACTACAGTTCATGGGATTGACTGGATTTTACTGAAAGTTTTTGCCAAACTTTAAGCAGTGCGGCTGCTCCGGGCACCGAATTGTCGAGGGCAAGAAATCTCAGTGGACAGAGGACTGTCAAAAGGCATTTTACAGCCTAAAAACTGTGTTAACCACTGCCCCCAGTATTATCTACACTAGTTACCTGAAGCCATTCAAGGTGGCTATCGTTGCCAGTGATGTGAGTGTCGGTCCGGTGTTCCTGCAGGAGGATGATGAGGGAATAGAAAGACCCATCGGGTATTTTTCTGGGAAGTCGAACGTTCAAAAGAAGTCTTCAACAGTGGAGAAAGAGACTTTAAAGTTGGTGTTCGCATTACACCATAACTGTGTTTATATTATCAGCACTGCATCTGAGACCATCATATACACTGATCACAACACATTGACATTTGTGGAAAATATTAAGGACAAAATGCCAGACTGTTTAGATGGAGCTTGTTGCTGCAGCCATTCAATCTGACAATTGTGCATGTGGCAGATGGTGAAAACGTGAAAGCTGATGAGTTATTGAGTCTCGAATGAGATACGGAGGTGTTCGGTGGTGGGTTTACCACAGCCTGGATTAGCATGGGTTTGTGCATGTTTAAATGATTACAATTAATATAATGTATCTGTCTGTTTTGAGACTACTCACTTGGTTTGAAAAGCAACCATCTTTTGGCATTGATGGTTCTTTTTCTTTGGCGGGGGGGAGGGGGGGGGGGAACATGTCACAAAGCAAGTGCCTTTTTGTCTAAAAGCTGTTCCTTGGCTCAAGGAGACTCTGTCCTTTTTTTCAGAGATATGATAAAACTGGGCCAAGCTCCGATCAGTCTGGTTTGGTACAGAGATGAAAAGGATTTTTAGAGTCCTTTTGTTTGCACGGAAACAGATGAGACTTCAGGCCAAAGTGGTCATGCTTTATAAGTGACCAGTAAAATGAACGGAGAGTGGTGAGCTATTTAGCTGAACTAGCTGAGCAGAGCAGTTTCAGTTGAGTTTACAACTGGGAAGTTCAACTGAGAACTGTGTGGAAACTCGTTCTCTTTTCTGACCTTCAACTTCAACATGGAAGTATGTTTTCCTTTTGTACTGTTTTTATTGGGAGTTTGCTTATAGGGTTATAAGACAGTTGTGTATATTCGGAACAGTATAACAAAGTCTAGCTGAATAGGTTGAATTCTGCCGCGATTCTTTATTCTGTTCTTTGTGTTTCATTGTGTAATTTTATGAATGAAGTGTTTGTCTGTTTTAAAATCTAATAGTCAACCTAGCTAAATTACTCCAGGTAATATTCATTGTACACGTACCGAAACAAATTGCAAAGGTATGCTCTGGGCTGCCTGCCTAAAAATGTTTGGAATAGTCTAGCCTAGTCCATAACATCTCGGAGATGGAAGATGCCTCCTTGGTACTTGGTATAAACCACTTTCCCTCTTCATGGTCAGCAAACCACGTTAACATAACACGTGTGTACCATTAACAATGGAGCCAGGAGGAACAACATGGAGCAGTCTGTCAGTGCAGTCCATGCCTCATTGGTTTGTCGTGTTGCAGCAACAATGACATCCTCCTATTTCAGTGTAATAGTTTGGAGGGGCTGAATGGCCTCTTCTGTTCATGTGTCAGTGTCTCGAGGGACAGAATGTCTTCCTCCTGGCCCGAGGGCAGAGGTTCAAGGACTTCAGTGAGAAAGCCATGGTTCCTGCCTACCAGCAAGTTGTGCTGACTAGACTCTATCTTCCTGAGTTGTAGGAGACAAACGGATGGCTGAAAGAACACTGCAAGCCAGGGAGCATCATGAGTTGGGAAAATCAACATTTCAGGTATAAACTTTCTTCAGAACTGGGTTGTGGTGGAGTGCGCGGGGTGGGGAGTTGGCGGGGGTGGAAGTGGGAGCTGCAGATAAAGCGGGAAGGAATTGGTTGGGGTGAGGAGGCTACATCACTGAAATGTTGGGAGTGGAGGGTGCGAATGGGTTACAATGGATTTTGACCAGACAGAGAGACGAGGGCTACGAAGAATTTGGCATGAAGGAGAAATTGTGGTCGATTGCAGCTCAGCTCTGACTTACTGAACGGAAGGGCAGGTCTTAGTGGCTATGTCGCCTGGTTTTATTCCAGTATAACCCAAAGTCTAGTCACTTTGTGACCTCTTCCATTTCCTATGTTACTGACTTCAAATAGCTGAATAGACTGATCCTGTTGCTGTGTAACTGGATAATCTGGTTACAGTTTTATAAGCCCAAGGAGCTTATTGGCCTCCTCCTGTAAATGTATATCAGTCTCGGGGGATTGTAAAGCCTTATTCTGTTCTGCTGTAGCTGAAATCCATATCGACGACATCTACCGCCCATGGAGAAAGTTGGAAAGTTGCATTTGATGAATACATTTACTAAAAACGAAATTAAAATTCAACAAATATTCATTCATTCCGAGAGTTATAGTTTCGGATCATGAATTGGACAGGTTGACAACGAACAGGGAATGACTGAAGGACCCCGAGGTACAGAGTGTTCCAAGTGATATATTCCAAGTTGGATGTGCTTTACCTTAATGCTGGTAATATTATCAGACAGACAGAAATGATAAGGAAACGAGGTGACATGTGGAAGTGTGACATTTGTGCCGTTTCTGAACTGTGTTTGGGGGAGGCCCATCTACCGCCCATGGAGCACGGCAGATGTTGGAGATCAGTGTAGAAAAGTGTGGCACTGGAAAAAACACGGCAGGTCAGGCAGCATCAGAAGAACAGGAGAATCGATGTTTTGGACGTTCCTGATGAAGGGCTTAAGTCCGAAACATAGATTCCCCTGCCCCTCGAATGCTGCCTGACCTGCTGTGCTTTTCCAACATTACATGTTTCGACGTCTACTGCCCCACCCAAGTCAATCTTCCTGGTCACATCATCCAATCACATTAAGAAAATTGTCAGGCATAAACTTCCTCGCATAAAGCCACATTTACTATTCCTAATCAAAGCCTGTCTTTCTACATGAATATAAATGTTATCCCTCACAACCTTCTCAAGTAACTTACCTGCCACGGATGTTAAACCTACTGGTCCGTAGTTCCAAGGCTTTTTTCTTCAGTTCTTCTTGAATAAGGGCACAATATTTGCTATCCTCCAGCCTTACACGATGTCACCTGTGGTCAATTCAATTTTAATCAAATGATCCCCCAACCCCCGCCCCACTTTGTTCTGCTACAGTTTCACCCAGAAGCATCTGCACTTTGGCCAGATCCTGTCATTTTTCCCCCATAAAATCTGTCTCCCCATTTTTGGGATATTTTCCTTAGCAAAGTCAAAATGTGCAATATCAAGGTCACTGGTCCTGTAATGCTCTCCCACTTCTGCCTGGAACAGCTGACTGTCTTTCTTCTCCACAGTGAGGCCCAGCACTGCACTGCCCATTGTTGTATATGCTCTATGTTGATATAAGAAGCTCTCTGGAATAAATTTTAAAGCACTTATCCCCTCTTAAAAAGTTATCAATGACCTAATGAATGTTTGGATTTGACATGCCTGAATATAATGATCCTATTATTGTTTTTACACACCTCAATAATTTGGTTATATACCTGCTCTCATACTTTCCTTTATCTGGGGGTCTAATAATATATCCCTAGCAGTATTTGTGTCATGGTTTTGATCCTGCGCTCGAACCACCAAGAGTCATTAGAAGATACTTTCAAGATATCGTCCCTTCTTACGCCAGTAACTGACTCCATCATGAATAAGGCAACACCACCTCCTGCTTGACCCTCGTCGTGTCCTGACAATAGTTCTGGTACTGCTGAAAATGTGTTGCAGGAAAAGAGCAGCAGGTCAGGCAGCATCCAAGGAGCAGGAGAATTGACGTTTCAGGCATGAGCCCTTCTTCACGCTCTTGCCCAAAACGTCGATTCTCCTGCTCTTTGGATGCTGCCTGACCTGTTGCGCTTTTCCAGCAACACATTTTCAACTCTTATCTCGCGTATTTGCAGTCCTCACTTTCTCCTGTAGTTCTGGTACCACAAAGTATTGCGTTGCCAGCCCTGACCTCCCCCAAACACAGTTCAGAAACGGCACAAATGTCACACTTCCACATGTCACCTCGTTTCCTTATCATTTCTGTCTGTCTGATAATATTACCAGCATTAAGGTAAAGCACATCCAACTTGGAATATATCACTTGGAACACTCTGTACCTCGGGGTCCTTCAGTCATTCCCTGTTCGTTGTCAACCTGTCCAATTCATGATCCGAAACTATAACTCTCGGAATGAATGAATATTTGTTGAATTTTAATTTCGTTTTTAGTAAATGTATTCATCAAATGCAACTTTCCAGAACTGAGCAGTCAGCTCCAGATACAACGAGATGCTGCTGATTAGTTCCCTGTTCGGTGTGCAGAGGGGACAGCCCCCAGTAATGGAGAAAGCACGTACTAGTGAACAGAGTCGAAAATTATGGCGCTGCAAACGCACAGCTAGTAAAATAGCATCCAAGGAGCACCAGAGTCAAAGCCTTGGCATCTGCCGTTCCCATGTTTTCCATTCCATAATACATAGGATATTGGGAACCATACTTGCTCAGGAAAGTAGCACTGTACAGAGCCCTGAAATGGAAAGCAGTCAATCAGTTGGTTGGACAGGGAGTAAACAAGTTGAAGTGAAATACAGACTGATTGATGTACAAACATAAGGATAGATAAATCCCTCGGCCAGAAGGGAAACGCCCTAGGTTACTACAAGAAGAGAAGGAAGAGATATCTTTGCCTTTGGCGGTGGTTTTTTCGTCTTCACTCTCCATTGGAGTCGTGTCGCATGAGTGGAGGATGGTAAATGTTACTCCATTGTTCAGGCAAGGGAACAGGGATTGTCCTGAGAATGACAGACCAGTCAGTCTTACATCAGTATTTGGCAAAGTATTGGAGAGGATTCTGAAAAAATATTGTTTGATTTGAAATAGTCAGCATGGCTTTGTGAGGGGCAGGTCACACTGCAGAACTCTTACTGGATTCTATGAGGATGGGATTAAGCACACTGAAGAAGGTAGAGCAGTGAATGCTGAGTGCATGGATTTTAACAAGTTGTTTGATAAACTTCCCCATGGTAGTTTCATTCAGTAAGTAAGAAGGCATGGCATACGGGGAGACCTATCTGTCTGGATACAAAATTGGCTAGCCCATAGAAGACAGAGGGTCGTGGTAAATGGGAAGTATTCAGTGTGGAATTAGGTGAGCAGTAGGGATCGATTCTGGGACCTCTGCTGTTTGTGATTTTGATGAATGACTTGGATGACAAAGTGTAAGGGTAGGTTCGTAAGTTTGATGATGTAACACAGGTTGGTGGAACTGTGGATAGAGTGGAGGGCTGTTTAGTTTGCAACAGGACATTGACAGCACGCAGGACTCGGCTGCTAAGTGGCAGATGGTGTTCAATACGGAAAAGTGGGATACGATTCATTTTGGAAGGTCGAATGTGAATGCAGAATATAGGGTTAAAGGCAGGATTCTTACATTGTGGAGGAGCGGGGGATCATATGGTCCATGGCATAGCTCCCACAAAGTTGCAACCCAGGTTTATAAGGTTGTTAAGGATGTGTTTGATGTGGTCATTAGCCGAGGGATTGAGTTTAAGAGCTGCGAGGTTATGTTGAAAATCTATGGAGCCCTGGTAAGTCCACACTTAGAATATTGTGATCAGTTCTGGTTGCCTCTTAATAGGAAAGATGTAGATGCTTTAGTGAGGGTGCTGAGGAGATGCTGTCCGGACTGGAGGGAATGTCTTACAAAGAAAATTTGAGGGAGCTAGGGTGTTTTCCTCAGTGGAAAGAAGACAAATGGAAAGTGACTTGACAGGAGTGTTCAAGATGATGAGAGGCACAGATAGAGTGGATAGACAGAGACTTTCTCCCAGGGTGGAAATGGCTACCTTATGATTTTAAGTTAGGTTTAGGGGAGATGTCAGAGGTAGGTTCTTTAAACAGAGAATGTTGGGTGTGTGCAATGATCAGCCAGCAGTTGTAGTAAAGTCAACTATATTAGGAATATTTAAATAGATAGGCACATGAATGATAGTAGGATGAAAGGTATGTAGGTTCGTCTGATCTTTGAGTAGAATAAAAGGTCGACAGAACGTCAAAGGCCGAAGGGCCTGCACAGTGCTGTATTGTTCTGCACTGTTCTATGTTTCCAGTTTCACACAGCTTGTGGATTCTCATCAGTTGTTGACTTTGTGAGGGAGTGATGTGTGTGAGAGCAGGAAGCTTTGGAGGGGTGTAAGGCCAAAACCTCCAGTTACGGTGTGCATTGTTACAGTCACCTGAAAGCCAGTATAATAGATGTGGTTACTTATACCGGACGGAATCCGCGAAGTTCAGTTATTCATGTGATTTTTGGATTGTCGTTTGCTGCTGGTTACTTCACATCCATTCTACTGTGTGACCCATCTCTGACCATTCACAGATACGTACAATTTTATTTTGATACTGGAGAATGTGAAGGTGACATGTATTGGATATGGCTTTCGAGGTTTCTTTGTGAGGCACAAGGCACTGCAATAGATTGTCAACTTGTTAACGTCTTCACCCATGTCTGATCCGGGGTGCAGATGTATGGAGTCAGGGAGGCAGGTCAGATTTCATCACTATAGGTAACTTGTATGGTGTGATTCTAGCTCTCCATGTCAACACGTCTGCTCTCTGGGCTAGGCTCTGACTGAAGATGAATTTTAAAACTTGATTGCTGGTCAGCAATTAGTATTTAACCTGCACAACATTTGTACCTACACTGAGACCAGTGATAGTCTGTTGGCGGGTTCTCCCCCTGCCCACGGTGGATTCCAAATTATTTGTTTTGAGGTAATGTTTGACTGACTGCCCTCAACCAGGTTAGAAGCTCTATGCACAGATTTTGGAACAGGCCACTGAGTCTCTCTGTGTCACAGGCAGCTGTGAGGTCCAATATAACTGCAAATGATTTCAAATCTATTGGAAGAAAATTTCAGCGTAGATCATTGCAAGGTGTTGAGTTTCCTGTACAGAACAATAATCGGATGTTTGCTATATTTCATGAATTGGACAAAAATAAGATGTGAACTATAATCATTCAATTGAACTACATTCTTTTAAATCAACTTTGTTGATTCTATATCTATGGAACTAAAACATAACCCCTGTCAAGATTTTCTCACACAAAAATAAAGTATGTACATTTTATTTTATCGAAGAAAAAACATAACTGTTGTGGTGATCAGAATGAGATATTCAATGTCAGGATTCAAAGCAATGTTTTGCCAATCCAATATGTTTAAAGTGGTTGTTTTCTGAATGATTACATATTCAGAGTGAGAAAACGATTGAACATACAAATAGAATTAGCGTTTTATACATTTATATATAAACAATCGCTTTAATTTCTCAGTGAAATGGACGATCTTCAGCTATTTGCCAGCAATTTTAAAATGGCAATTATTCTACATGGACTGTGAATATTAAACTAAATAAATTATTTGTGTTATCAAGTTTTGTGAATAATAATTTGAAAACTTCTAATTTTTAGAATGAATGATATTTAATATGAAATGTGGAAAGTGAAAAAAAAGCAACGAACATAATATTGTGTCAGTGAAAAGTCAAAGCTTTCCAAAGAGATTTGTGCCAAAGCAATGATATATCTGTTTTAGTAATGGGAATACAACATGTAAAATATTCATGTTCTGAGTAATAATTCGACTTCATAATGAATCTGACCTTGCAATACTTGCATTTTAAATGCTTATGCTGCACCAAATAATCAGGTATTTGCGAGCATTTACACAGTGAAATAATTGGATACTGACTTTATTCACAGCTGGCACATGATAGAGTACAAAACTTTAAAGTACAGGAGGAAACCATCGACCATTATGCATGCATCAGCTCCAAAAATGTGTCCGAAACACCACCCCCCCATTTGCCAGCCCTCTCACTGTTGCCCATTAAATTCATAATTTCCAAATGTTTATCCAGTTCTCTTTTGAATCTTTATCCACAACTTTTCCAGACAGTCAACTCCAATTCTTAACAGCTCTCTAAATAAAGACGTTTTTCCTTTCTTCACTCCGAGCTCTTTTGCTGACAACCTTGAAATTAGAATCCCTTGATGCTGTAATGCTAACTAATAGAGTATTCTTTTTCTACTCTGCAATATTTTTCATACTTTTGAGCACCGCAATAAATTCACATCTTTGTCTGTTCTGCTCTAGGAATAATAAGCCTTGCAAGAACTGTAACAAAGACTACAACCGAAAAACAAGCAGAAAACTAGTGGACAGATTATATGAACATCAACTAGCTACAAAAGACATGATCCCAACACCAATTTCTTACATACTGATGAGGAAGTACGCCACTTTGTCTAGGTCTGCACATCCATCTTAGGACAGGCCAATCAGAGACAAGCACAAGAATTCCTGGAAACATTGCATTCCAACCGGAACTCCATCAAAACCACATCAATTTTGACTCCATCTACCATCCTCTGAGAAAAGGGGCCGGAGGTGACATCATTGACACAGGAAATTGCCTTACTAACTCAAGGAAACCGAAACATTTAAATAGAAAGGAGGAGATAACACCAGAACTTCACTGGAGGCTCACTTATTGAGTACAGTCAATGGAACAAACTAGAACTGCCATTAGTTATTGCTTCAGAGTATATCTGAATGTTCGTGGCTGCCACCACATAGAATAATTGAATGAAAATGCAAGCCTGCACCACCTAGTGCATATCCAAAGGCTTTTTTAAAACGTTTGTGAAATTACCTGATCAATCACCCACCTAGGAAATGCAAACAAAGCACGTGTCACCAGGAGTAGTACGGCGGATCAGTGGTTAGCACTTGCCTAAAAGTGCTGGGGACCCAGGTTTGATTCCAGCCTCGGGTGACTGCCTGTCTGGATTTCGCACATTCTCCCCGTGTCCACGTGGGTTTTCTCTTGGTACTCCGGTTTTCTCCCACAATCCAAAGATGTGCAGGTTAAGTGAATTGGCCATGCTAAATTGCCCAAAGTGTTCAGGGGTGTGTAGGTTAGATGCATTAGTCAGGGGTAAATATAGGAGGAACGTGTTTAGGTGGGTTACTCTTTGGAGGGTCAGTGTGGATTTGTTGGGCCGAAGGGCCTGTTTCCTCACATAGGAACTTTATATTCTCTGTCTGTGCCACCCTCTCAGTTCAATACAGACTCCACAAATCCTCACTCAATCCCCTGCCTTTCGCTTTAAGTATGTTTCCCTTTGTTTTTGATCCTTCGAGTAGAGGGAAACAGCTGCTGTCTGTTCATCCTCTCTGTACCCCTTATGCTCTTGTATACCTGTGCCCTGTTCCCTGCTCAACCTTCCCTGCTGCAAAGAAAAAAGGAGTAAGCTGAGCCATCGCCCTTCAACGTTTGAGAACTCACTTGTCTTGTTAATTCAGATGTGCATCCTCTCACATTTATCAGTGTTAAACTTCATCGGCCATTAATCTGGAAATTGAAATCATCTGTTTATATCATCCTGTAGTCTAACCCTGTCCTCCTCGCTGTGAAGCACCCAACTAATCTTTGTGTCATCCCCAACATTAATTATCATTCCACTGCCATCCATCTTCCACATTCTCACCATCATCATTTATGAATATCACAAACAAACCTTGATTTCATTCCTGTTCTCTACATGTTATTCACAAAGCAATAATTAAAAATTCCAGTCTCTTGTTGTTCTTATTTTGGGGAATTTACAGAGGGATGTAGTTAACACCTATTATGAGTGAGCTGCAAATACCTTTTGCGACACAAAGTTAAATTCACCTTTCACACTCTGTCCCTCAGCATGTCTTATTCATAAAGCGTGTACCTAATTTAGGGTGAACTACGGTTTGGCACCTTGCACTGGAACATTAGCCTTTTGTGTGACACTATCCTTTGTAACAATAGTCAGAACTGAAGAAATCTTTCATCTGCAGGATGGACACTGATTCATTGCTTGAATCATTTAATGTGATGAGGATAAATATTCAATTAAATTCTATGTTATGGACAAACTGCAGGAGATAAAATCATATTCTCATGTCGACATTGAATTGGGAGCAAATACATACTGTTAAAAAATTCAAAAATGTTGAGGCACAACCCCAGGGGAGAAAAAAAACACGTCACCTGCATTTGACCGAGATACAAAACCACAGAGTGAGTGTTCAATCTGATAAAGAATCAAGTGATAGATAAAGAAATGCATCACATCTTAATTTTCAATCGAATCAGTTCCCAATTTTCCTGAACAGTGGTGGTTTACACCCAACCTCAGTTTTCCTATTACAAGCTTTACCCAGTCACTAAAACTTCATTAGCCATTCTTCTTCCCCTTCCTACTCTTCCTTTACACTCCTACTTCCCTTGCACGACCACTTCTGCTGCGACATACTCTTCTACTGATGATATCTCTTCCCACCTTTCCTCTGCCACTCCAACTATAAGCTACACCAGTTCCGTAGTTACTCTCACTTCCACTGGCCATCCCTTACCCTTTTTGCTTTCCACTGGGGTGATTGGAGCTGCTGGCTTCTGTGCTGCTATTGGTCATCAGTGAACGATGAGATTGAGAATACCAATGCCCAATAGGAACAGACAATAGTGTATGTCATTGTCCAATGCACCGTGAATAGGGTGTATTTTTATCCCCATAGAGACTGGAATTTTTTTCTGTCTCTCTGTCACAGCGCTTAACCAAACAGCCTCATCCCAAATAGGAAACACCTCTCCTCAGAATCAAAAGTCCATGCATCTCTTTGTCCTTAATCATTGCGAGGACAGTGACCACATTGTTCAAAAATGCCGTGTTCTATCTTTTTTCTCTTTAGTATTTTAACTTATTTTCCAATGTCAGTTGAGGTGAGATCAGAGTAACTTCCCTTGCCATCAATGCAGCATTTGGCTCTTGCAGCATCATTGACCCTCAGGAAAATGTGGTCAATGGGAATCGGAGGAAATTCTGTGCTGGTAATTTCCTCAATGAATAATGACACCTTCCCAAGAGCTATTCAGAATGTCAAATAAACTCTGCTTTTGCTAGTGCCTTCCAAAACCATGGATGGATTTGTCTTATTAATAATATCAAGATACATTCAGTTTTCACAGTTTCGTCTAAAATCTCAGAAAAGTAAGACCTTGCTGGTTGAGTGTCACCCCAATGAAATCAGAGTATTACAATAAGATAATGATTCCTATTATTTGCAGTCATTTACTTTCTGTGGTCTGGTCGTGCGGTGTCGTTGTCACTGAGATCAACATTTTCTCTGTTCAACAGCATCACATCACATTGGCTCAAGGCTGCACCATTCCCCAATTCTACTTAATTCTCCAACTCAATCACCATGCTTGCCAGATATACGAGGCCCACAAGGTAGAATAACTTAGAGATGCCGATGAACCTCTGGAACCTACCACACCACCATGAACTCCTCTTCCATCGTCTTCTCCTCGATGTCCAATTATTTGTGCAAGAGTCCACTTCCCATCCCATAGACCCTTCACCCAGCTCCAACCCTCTCCCTCCACCTGGACCCATTCCTCTGGCATTTACTTGAACTTAATCTGTTCATTAAGAACGCTCCATGTGAGTTTGTTTGTCTTAAATTCTCTATATCGCCCTCTCCCTATCCAACCTATCACCCTCTGAAAAGACTGTACGCTGTATGCTTCGATCCAACCCTGTCTATGTTATTCAGCCTGTGCCGATAAGGGAGGTGCTGCTGTCGTCTGGTGGAATCACCTCTACATTTCAGAGGCTGAGTGTCAGCTCTCAGATACCTCCACATTTCACCTGGTTTTCCATATCCTTACCATGGCACATCAGGTTATTTTATAACTATATCTGACCACATTTCATCTAGAGATTCCCACCCCCTCGCCCAGCCCCCCCACACACCCCAAACACACACACTCACCCCCGCCTTACAGTCCCGACGCGGATGGTCCTCTGACAACAGGGTTCGCTTTTATCTCCTCCTTTAAATCCACAAACAGAACTGCCTGCCAGACTCATTGCTTCAGCCTGGTCCTGCCACACAGACGGGGTGCATTGATACGTATGTGGGCCCAATTATACCTGTATGGGATGCGTAGACCAATCCTTGTTCCAGTTCTATTCCAGTATCTCTTTCTTCTATACATAGATGATATCTTGGCTGCTGCTCCTCTCTCTCCAGAATTGGAAAAGTTCATAGTTTCCAATTTGCACTCCCCTACTTTCACCTGATCTACCTCTGACTCCTCCTTTCCTTTCCTCGATTTATCTGCTTTTATATCTGGGGATAGATCGGACATTCATATCCAGTATTAACCCACCGACTCCCACAGCTACCTGGAGTATACACCCTCACACCCTGTTTCCTTCAAAGACTCCATTCCATTCTCTCAGTTCCTCCATCTTCCTCACCCGAGAATTCCCCAGCACTGTTATCGACAAGACCCTTAACCGGTTTCGACCCACCTCCTGGACTTCCACCCTCAGCCTCTTTCTTCCCTACTACAAAAGTGTTAGAGTTACCCTTGTCCTTACCTATCAACCCATCAGATGCAGAGGATCATATGCAGAGGATCATCAGTCTGCATTTACCTCACCTCCAGCGAGATGCCACCACTAGACACATATTTGCCTCCTCTCCCTTTTCCGCATTCTAAAAGACCAGTTCCTCCAGAATACTCTGGTCCGCTCTTTATTCACTCCCAACACCTCCCCACCCCCACCACAGGTCCACTTCACTTTCCCCTGCTGGAGGTGTTACATTTCCCATTTACATCCTCCCTCCTCACTACCCAAGAGGCCAAGTATACCTCCGAGGTGAAGCAGCATCCTACAAACATTTCCCACAATCCGGTCTACTACATTCGCTGCTCACATTGTGGTCTGCCCTACTTTGGGGAAATAAAGGTAGACTGGGTGACCATTTCACAGAATATCCAAGATATACCTATGCAAAAGACAGTGTCTCACAATGGCTTTGTCTCACAATGCAATACGTCATCGATATTTAGAGCCCTGTGAAACATAGGAACTTTGTAATTTCTCATTTAATGTCCATAACAAATTACTCAAGATTCAACTGAGATAGCAGCTTTGCTTATATGGTTCAGATCAGTCAATTTGTCACAGTTCAGAAAGAAAAAAGAAATCGATAGAGGCAAACTCAGCAGGTCTGGCACCCTCTGAGAAGGGATACAGAGAATTAACCTTTGATTCCAATATGACTTTTTCAGAACAGTGTCATATCATATTCGATGTATTAACGCTGTTCCTCTCTGCAGATACTTCCTCATCTGTCGCGTTTCTACACCATTTTCTGTTTGTATTTCATGTTTCCGCATCACTATATTTCATGGTTCTTGACAGGGCGACATGATGAATTTGGTTGCATATGGACAATGTAGTCCTTTTCAGTTCCTATTATAGTTGGTGCGTCTGGGATACCTGTGTTATGCCCAAAATCTGTTTCTTCTTTAGGATTCAAAGGAAAAAAAAGAATATTTTTCTGAATATCCTATAAATCTCAGGAACTCCACTTTGTTTGAAAAGACATTTCAGAGCCAGCTGAAATTTCATGAGATATTAGGAATAGATTATTGATGATGGAACACTCTGTATCCTTCATGGAACTAGCTTGTCTACCCCCTCTCCAAAGGCTTTGATTACATATCATAGAATTATTTACAGCAAAAGTAGGGGGAAGTCAGCCCATCGTCTCTTCCAGCTTGAAATGACTATATCTCTACTGTTAGTCTCCTGTATTATCCACATAGCTCTTCACGTTTTGTTATTAGTGTCTGCTTTTAATTGTAAGTATCCTGCCAGATATGAACAATATGATCAATCTAAAAAAAAAACAGAACTTAGTGGGCAAGCTCAGCAGGTCTGGCGGTATCTGTGAAGAGAAATCAAGGTTAATGTTTCAGATCCAGTGACCCTACTCGATCTGTATACCCAAAGATAAAATGGTGCGTATATAAATGTTGCTCATTTTATCACATTTAAAATTATCCTGTTCAGATCACGTCGTCATTCATCTCCCAACTGTTGGCTGTTTCCCTGTTGTGCATTAGATTTAATTCTGTCTGTGAGAAGGAGTGATGATGACTGGGCAATATCATGTACTCCCCATGCAGTCTCCGCAGCCACTGACCCATTCCGCCGCATCTCGCAGCCAATGTCATGATCATTCGAACCGGACTCATTAATTCATAAGTCTTAATGAATAAGTTCATTGTAATTATGACTTTTGGTTTTGGACTGAGGCCAAAATGTGTAAAAAAATTGTTTTACAGCAAATAAAACCGCATTTGGAAGTTTGTCAATTTGTATAAATTAATTACTGAAGCATATTCCCTATGGAAGTCCCAAAGTTGCCTTCTGGACAGGGCGAGGAACACTCTTCCTGTCTGTGTTCAGGGCAACTGTGCCCAGTGACAGTCTGTTCGCTGGCGTTTATTCCCGTGGAGGAGAGATCACCATAGTAACATCCTGATTGTGATTCTTTTTGGGGCGGATGGATTTGGGGACAGATGGTTACAGCATAATAAATGGACAACAGAACAGAATCATCAACCCATGAAAAGATAACATCCATCATTCTCCCCAGAACTGACTTCACTAGAGCAATTGGTGATGGGAGATGTGACCAATAGCAAGCAATGCCAACATGTAGTCCAGTTCAGTTATATTGTGAACTGAATGTGCTGTATTGAAATCTAGGACTGTTTGCTCAGTGACTGTGATTGATGTCTGTCTCCATGCAAGGCAAACGTGTCACTGGAGGGTTTCCCTCTCCTATTGGTGAGGGGTTCATTCAGTGTGCTATCCCACTGCTCCAACAGTAACAGAGATCAACAGCTGTGTAGACAGAGAGAGGACAGATC